>NC_133860.1:71538927-71768927 GCF_047830755.1 Zonotrichia albicollis
AAACCCAACAAAACAAAAAGAAACTGTACAAATGTCCCTATTACTGTTGCCTTATATATTCCTTATATATATTTGTTCAATGATCCATGACTGTAGCAACACCTCAGAATAAATATAAGTTTCAGAAGCTCATGAATGACAGTGAAGCACTGTTTGTCTATGTGAAGACTACAAAATTCACTATATGCTGTCTTATGGATTAGTGAAATTCAAGAGAAATAGTGCTGAAACATGAAAATCTCTCTACAAAGTGATTAGTCTGCTTGTAAAGTGCCAACATTCAAAGCTTCATTTAAACTATTTTTTAATTTGATCACTCATTTTTCTATCTAAATGGGCCATTATTTAAAACCTAACTTTTGAGCATCAGCTGAAAAAGAAAAAAGCATTCATGCTTATCTAGTTCATCAATATGTCAGATAGACAGCCTGAAGCACCTGCAATATGGCTGCGATTTCTAGGGAAATGTGCTCCTAGGAGCAGTAAGACAGGGTGGAAAAAGACTTTTGGGACTTCCTAAAAGTCATAAAGAACTATTTCCACCATAATACCTTTTCCTAAATTGAAAGGCTTAAAGATCATATCTATGGCAGTTATGCCATTTTCCTGCTTCTTTTCGAATGCCCAAAAGCTTTGATCTGACCTGGTTTCTATTTCATCTCTAGCAGGGCATATATAGAAATCAGACTGCACAGAAATCAAACTTTCTCTCTTCCTTAATATAAAAGAATGCAAACTTCACACTTTTTGAGTTGTTCCATAGATCATCTGCATATACCTGCTGCATTTATTTCAGTCTGAGCCAAGAAGTGTCTCTGAGATTCCCAGTGAAGTTTATCACCATGGTCTTGTGCAAGAAAGTTCATGTTTCCTTTTTCTGTTGGAAGTTATTTACCTCACACTGTACACTTATTGTTCTCAAAGTAAAGTCAAATCACAGTTTTTTCCATCATGATTGAATTCACTGATTGAATTCACTGATTGAATTCATTTTCTTTTGCTTTCAATGAATAAAACTCAACTGTCCTCTCTCACTATTGACACCTGCTTACAGGCAATTTTGCATTTTTGATATTTGTGTTTCAATCCCACATTCTGCCATTCCAGTTATTAAGAAGATTCAATCTTAAACGTACCAAATATTTTTCATATCTTGAACCCTCAAAGGCTGTCAAGAGCCTTCTGTCATGCAAGGTCCACATCCAGTGCAAATGAGAGCTCTCCTGGCTTACAGACCCTGGGTCTGCATTATCTTAGTCCAGACTCTACTGAATAAGGGATATCTTTGTAAAGACTAAATAGAACAATGAGTAAGTCAGTGACCCCAGATTATGGATCAAACCTCTCCTGGAGCATCTCAGATCATTCATATAGCTGCAGTGACAAATACTAATGCAATGAAATCAAATAATAAGCTCATCATGTGATCCCCATCTCTCACTTTGAGGTGGCCTCACAGATCAGAGAGCTTAGATCCAAGTGCTAAGGATCACATCCACAGTACACAGAATGAACTGTTCATAACCATGCTGTGGAGATGTCTGCTGCAAGGCAAAGTCATCTGGGGGAAAAGAATTTGATGTCACATGTATCTAGAGCCAGAGAGTGGAAACTAAATACTGCCACCTCATGACATGACAGGGGAACCATCAGGATGGGAGTTATGGTGACGAGTGCCCCAAGAGGTGGAGGACATCTATCCCCACTCTGCCCCTGAGGCTATCATGGGTCTCCAGTGCCCAGGGCTTCCAACATGCCAAAGACAGCTTTTCCTACCCATCACAACTAGCTATGAAGGTGCCTCCCAATCTGCTTTCAGATACAGGATGAGCAATGCATCCATTGCCTCCAAAGAGGTGCTACCTGTGGGTTTAGCAGGAAAGTTATTCTCCCAAATAACCTTGATAAGCCCAGACTGAATTACAGAATCGCAGAATGCACTGAGTTGGAAGGGATCCACATGGATTATCAAAACCCCACTCCTGGCCCTGCATAGCCCCTTCCCCAGAATCAAACCATTTGCCTGAGAACATTGTTCCAAAACCTCTTGAACTCTGTCAGGCTCCCCAGCTTTCCTGGGGAGCCTGTTCCACTGCCCAAAAAACCTCTGGGTGAAGAAACTTTTCTAATACTGAACCTAAACATTCCCTGACACCCCTTCAGGCCATTCCCTTGGGTCCTGTCAATGGTCACCATTGAGAAGAGATCACTGCCTGCCCATCCTCTTCCCCTCACAAGGAAGATGTAAGGTCTCCCCTCAGTGTCCCCTTCTCCAGGCTGAGCACACCAAGTGTGTTGAGTGACCTCAGCCAATCCTCACATGGCTTCACCTCAAGGCTCTTCACCTTCCTCATGGCCTGCTTTGGACCCTCTCTAACGGCTCAGTGTCTTTTTTGTGTTGTGGCACCCAGAACTGCCCCCAGCACTGGAGGTGAGGCTGCCCCAGAGCAGAGCAGAGCAGAGCAGAGCAGAGCAGAGCAGGACAATCCCCTCCCTTGCCTGGCTGTGATGCTGTGCCTGATGCCCCCCAGGACATGGGGGCACTCCTGGCTGCCAGGGCACTGCTGGCTCATGTTCAACTTGCCATTGACCAGGACACCCAGGGCCCTTCTAGAACACTGCTCTCCAGCCTCTCCTTTCCCAGTCTCTCTGTACATCCAGGGTTGCCCCATCCCAGGTCAGAACCCAGCACTTGCCCTTGCTGAATTTCATACCGTTGGTGCCTGCCCAGCCCTCTCATTGTCAAGGTGTCTCTGCAGGGCCTTCCGGCCTTTGAGGGAGTCAGCTGCTCCTCCCAGTTTTGTATCATCTGAGACCTTACTTAGTAACCCTTCCAGTCCTGTGTCCAAGCCATTAGTGAAGACAAAGAGCACAGAGCTGAGCATGGAGCCCTGTGGAACCCCCAGTGACAGGTCAGCAGTCTGGTGCCACCCCGTTCACTGTGGCCTTTTGTGCCTGACCCGTGAGCCAGTTGCTCATCCATTGCATGCTGTGTTTATCCAGCTGAGCACTGAATATGCCATCCAGAAGGATACTCTGAGAGAGACAGTATTTTGGATTTCTGATGAAATACAAAAGGACTACCACCACTGGCTTCCCTTTGTCAACTGGGTGGGTTACCTTGTCATAAAAGGGAATCAGGCTTCATAAGTAGGACTTTCCTCCCATTGTCTGTGACTAATACAGTGGTGTCTGCTTCCTTTTTACCCCTATGTGCAAGGGAAAAAAGTCATTTTACATACTTTTGGTGCAGTCTAATCCTGCCCTTCACAGAGCAGGCAATGTCTTGCAGTAATAAGCACTGGCAAGCAGCCTGCAGGACACCGGCCAGGCTGACACACTCATAGTTTCTTCTGGATGTCGGTTTGTGCATTTTTGTGCATTAAGAAAGGAAGGTATAAGCAAGAAAAACAACCCATCTGGTTTATTCAGTCCTTAATTAAATCAAGTGATTTTGGTATCTCCCAGGTCATACAGCAAGAGAAAAGGGTATAGTTAGTACATGAAAAACATGTGACTGAACCAAATTTACCATCCTGCTTTTGATTATTGCTATTACTTTGTGTGTGCTTGTGTGTGTGTGTGTGTGTATGCATGACATAAATGCCAGATTAAATTCATCTATAGCACAAGCAGAAAGTTAGTCATAGGAGGGTCAAGTATGCAGTAAGCACAAACCATTTTCTAAAGGCTTCAAAGATTGTATTTGTTTAGTGGCAATTCAGTGGTGACAATTCAGACGCTAATGCTGGTCCTGCTGGTTTCCTACAGACTGAAGTTATAATGGAATTATCAGCTCACTTCCACTTTGCATATTCCTGAGTGGTTTAGGTTCCCTGTGACAAGGCTAATTCAAACCAATGGGCTTGTATATTTCTATCCTATAATTGCAGTCCTTTCTGATATTAGGTAAATAAATATAAAATAGTAAAAAATATTTTATATATACATATAAAAACTGTAATATATATAATATGTCTTCTATAAGACAGAAGTAGTTGAGGATGAACATAAATCTACTGTAGATATATTTTTCTAATCTGAAAATTAGATACAGATTTCTAAATTGACATTTGCTGTCATAATATCCCTACAAAACTGGATGTTTCAGATGCTCTCTGTATTAGTCAGTTAAAAAAAAAAATGTCCTAAAACTGGCATAAACCATGAAGAATTCTATTGGATTGTTCAAAAATAATGTGTGCCAGTTGCAGGATAATGAAGGTGTGCAAGAAGGGCCCCAACCAGTCACTTTTGGTATGCAAACATTGGCATTTGAAAAATGCAAGACACCAAAGGCTTATTCCATCAAATACTTAATCCAAGTCTTAACTTCACATAGAGCTATTTACATATATAATGTCTACAACCATAATCCCTATGTCTACAACTAAGGAAGACAATAGACTGTATCATAAATATTACATAAAGGGAATTGTTCTGCAGAAATTGACTGTCTGTGGAGAACATTTTTTGAGGTTCTTTCTATAACCCATATTAATTTGAAAGTCAATCAGTCTTTGTCCGTTGCATATCATAGAATCACATAGAATCATAGAATGGTTGCAGTTTGAAGGGACCTTAAAATTACTGCATTCCAATTGCCTTGTCATTGGGAGGGACAACTCCTGCTAGACCAAGTTGCTCTGAGACCTGTTCACCCTGGCATAGAACATTTCCAGAGATGGGGCATCCACAGCTTCTCTGGGCAACTTGTTCCTGTGCTTCACCAGGTTCACAGTCAAGAATTTTTTCCTATTATCTAATCTAAGTCTACCCTCTTTCATTTCAAATCCATTCCCCCTTGTCTTGTCACGAATGCCTTTGTAAAAAGTCCCTCAAGCTTTGACATCCACTGCAGGAGACCATGCAAAAATGTTCAAAACTCTGAGGCTGAGCATTTATGCAGCATGTCCCGTGTCTTAGGATGTGACTGTGAGTGTGGTGGGAGGTGCAAGCAGTGGTAGAATGGATATGAATTCTCAGCCAGTAACTATGCCACGACTGAAATTATATTATATTGTGGTCCTCTGTGAAGCAGAAAACCTGGATACAAAGAGAGGCACTATCCCAACATAACAATTTTCGTGAAAAGCATGAACATTTGAAAATTACAGCAACCATATTGCTGTAATGACTGCACCAAACTCAACTATTACCCCATAACAAGGTTTCTTGATAATTGTGAGATGTTTAATATTATACTGCTCAACTTTATGCTTGATGTGACCGGGAAATATATAAACTAAAATTCTTCCCAACTTCCTAAAAAAGTGCTGTCTATTCTTTCAATTAATCCCCTTGATCCTTTTGAAATAATTTATGAATTTTATTGCCCTATATTTTTAATGCTCTTCTGATTCATTTGAAAGCCCTGGAGGACAGAATACCAGCCGTAGCTCTCCTGAAGATAATACAAAACAGTGCATAGGTCAACAGAAATTCCTAGCCATCTATCTAAAACAATTCTGTAGAGAAGTGTTAATGGGTCCCATGGTGCAAGCTATTCAGATATATACATTTTATTTCTTTGTACTTTGCTTGAATTAATTTTATAGCCCAAGCCTATATCTCTTACAAGAAATTCCCCTTACTCATTAAGTCTGTATTTCACACAAATTAAAAAGCAGTGAAGTAATTTGAAATGGGAGTTTTCTAAAAAAATATCTTTTCTTAAAAAGAAAAAAAAAAGGAAACAAACCAGAATCTGAGTCTAAATATTTCAGTAGAACAAGTGTTTCTTCCCCAAGACCTATTTAGTCAAGTCTACTGCAAAGGTGAATATTATTTTAAATGACATACACTGACATCAGGGATTTCTCACCCTTTCTTTACATTTGGCAGAATTTGAAGGGTATTTAATGCACTGGAGTACCCTTTACAACTGTTTTTTTTCCCAGTTCACACCAAATAACAATAACAGCAACAAAATAAAAGTGGAAAAATAATTTACTTAAAATTTGTTGATAAAGAATAGTGTCAATGGACATTACAGTTTTTGCTATATGATTCATGGTCACATAAAAACGTGAATTGGCCAGGCCACTTAACAGCAGATGTCTCACCTGTTCATAGATGAACTTCAAAACATTAAATAGCCTGTGTGTGTGTACCAACAGAGGAGTGATAGAATTCAAAAGGAATTTGGAAAACCCTATCTTTAAATCTTTTATTTCTGGCAATACAGACCTCTTAGTGGATTTACTCTGAGGGGGGAGAAAAGAAAGCTTAATTTTTGACAGTTTTTTACATGCTATGTTAGCAAATAATTCTGCAGTACAGTAGAAACAAAGTTAGCCTTCTCTATCTACTCATTGAAATGTGAAAAATGTGATCATAGGAAGAAAAATAGCATTTCTATGCCAAGAAATACTATTTCTGTGTTATTAGTTTTGAGGTTTTAAAATGTAAAGTCTCTGATTTCAGATATGAACGAACCATTAACTTCAAAGCTGCCTTAAAACCATCCTGACAGAGCATTTAATTTATGAGACAGTTTTACTTCTGTAGTTTCTGGAAACCACCTGTTTTTTTTCTTCCATGGTTGTTTACAGTCAGTTAAATTGGACCATTGACATGCAGTGACAAGTTGTGAATTGTCTGGGGGAGTTCTCCTATCAGTAGGAAAAAACCAGCGAAGTCAGGGAGCTCTTATCTACACTGGCTACTCTTGGCTGTGCCACTAACAGTGCAGGGAACAGAGCACAAGTGCTTCTGTCACTCTCTCCAGCAACTGTGCCTTTGGAGAAACACTGCAATGTTACAGAGGCTTCAAATGGCAAAATATTTATGCTCCTCTGGCATTGCAAAACACATGTATGTATTCACAGAATCAGAGTATTTGCTGCATTCTGAAGTGCAAAGTTGTAATTAGTTACTAGTGCTCTATAAAATACTGATGTAATTATTACATGTATTTTCATAATGCCTGAGTGCTCCAATCAGGGGTCGGTGATCACTGGTGCTAGTGGTTAGACAGAAATTTTTAATTCAGGCCAGTCCTTTTCTGGAGTTGACTTACCCATTATCAATGCAGATTATTATCAATATTGATAGGTAACACAAGAGCAAAATGAAGATGATTTAGGTCACCTCTGCACTTTTCAGTATTCACCTCATTTTTATGTTGAATCTCACATTTAGACTTAAAGGTTTTCAAGGCATAGTCTGTCTTGTGCTTTGCTTCAAATGTATAGCTCTTTTAATATACTTCTGCTAATGTTTTTGATTTCTCTATCCCTTTTGACTAATGATTACGCATTTAAGTCACCTACCTTTTATTCTCTTTTTCCACCAAGTCTAAGAACATTTTCTTCCCACTTGATTCTCCTTTTGGCTGTTTGTTCTTGTGCAGAATCCTGACTTTTAAAGCTGTGAACTGAGTTTCTCATTTGGTGAAGTGAGGTGCTCACTGGACCTTTATGAACTAAACAGAGTTTAACTGTTTCTTTAATATTAGTGTTTCTTTGTTTTTTCTTTCTCTGCATAAAAATGTTTTCCTTACAAAGCATCAACATACAAACTCTAATGGTGAATGCCCTTGTGATTTGGTTGATACAGCTGGTTTTTGTTTACAGCTTGCTCTTTGAATCAGGTGATTAAAGAATAAACTGAAATTCTTCCTTTTTGTACTCTTAGAATCCTTACATCACAACAAAACACAGCCAGAATCTAGTGGAATATGTCTCTATATATTTTGAAATCTTGGGGTTGTTTTCCGGGCTATACACCTTTAAAAGAGCTGGGTGAGTAATGCTGAATCTAATGTAACGTGGACAACATGATGCCTTCAGTACAGCAACTAGAACAGAACATGGCAAATACTACAGTGGGAGGATTTCTGCCACGTAATCCAAAAACATCTGTAAACTTCTTTATTTCTTCCCAGGAGAAGGAAAGCCCGATAGCCCCAGGTGGAAGTTCCTATCCCCATATGAGATAAGCCTTTAATTTCATGGTCAAGATATCTCACAGAGCCTTCTTCAGTCAGTGTATATTCTTGTCTTTTTCTGACAAGAACATTTGATGTATAGTCTGAAAACTGCACTGCAATTCTTTTATTTCACAAGCACTTTCTAATTATGAAGCTTCTTAACAGTGTTTTCCAAGCCCTCCATAAATGAACTTGCTTGTCGCTAAAGCTAGCTCTTCCCCCATCTTTCTTTTTGTACCTGAGCTTTGAGCCTGGCAGCACATCTGGAGAGCACACTGGGGCACCTTCGTCAGCTCTACCACCCGCCGCCCAAAAGCACCGGTTGTTCACCTGCATGTGCCTACACACAAATATGCACACACACAAGGATATATTGTCCCCCTCTACTCCACTCTCACGAGACCTGGACTACTGTGTCCAGCTTTGCAGGCCCCAGTAGAGGAAGGGCATGGATCTGTTTGAGCACGTCCAACTAGGAACACGAAAGTTATCCAAGGGCCGGAATACCTCTGCTCTCAAAGGCAGGCTGAAAGAATTAGGGTTATTCAGCCTGGAGAGGCAAAGGCTCCAGGGATACCTTAGAGCACCTTTCAGTAAAATGCTAAGGGGGGGCTACAGGACAGCTGAAGAGAGACTTTTTACAAGGGCATGGTGTGATAGGTCAAGCGGGAATGGCTTTAAACTGGAAGGGGATGGGTTTAGATTAGATATTAGGAAGCAATTATTTACTGTGGGGGTAGTGAGACACTGGAACACATTATCCAGAGAAGCTGTGGCTGCCCTATCCCTGGAAGTGTCCAGGCTGGATAGAGTCCTGAGCAACTTGGTCTAGTGCAAAATGTCCATGGCACACAGGTTGATACAGGATGATCTTCCAATCCAAACCATTCTATGCAGCAATAAAACACACAGATTAATATGCTCAATAAAACCCACAGATGAATATTCTCAATTTTCCCTTAGGAAAAATAACAGCCATAATCATGTCTTTGTTTCCACAATACATTTTACATCTTATGGAAGTGATCTTTACAGAGCCACTGTTCATCATAAGACAGCTCTGGTAGGACAGGTGCTTCTTTTGCATCCTCTGTCTGAAAGTACCAATGCCTTTAAAAATATTCTCTAGAACACATCAAAGGGTCAACAAGATTAATTCTTGCTGCTCAGATTATAGTGAAAATGTCAAAAACTAGCATAAAGCAAATGTAAAATTACCTGAGAAAAACAGGTTCAAAATGTTGACATTTTTAATTTCCACCGCATTGTTTAATTTCCAAAGCATTTTGCTGTTACTGCTGTAAAGGATGAGACCTATTCAATAATTTTTGTTTTAAAGATTCCAAAGGGAAACGTGCTTCAGATCACAGTCGTGGTTTGAGCCATAAAATAGGAAATATTTGGACTTTGAATCTTTTTCAGTTTTCCTGTGTGTAATATTCCTGCATGTATATCTTTTCTGGGATTTTGGTACAGGGCAATTTCTAATATGTCAAAATAAAAATTCATAAAAGTTTCAATAAAGGATTTTGACTGCATAACTATTTGCACTAGAAACAAAATTAATCACTGAATTATTATTTGTATGTATGTGATAATATCGAGAGTTAAAGATAATTCTTCAATTTACTAGATTTCACCTGTCTCTTCCCCCACTATAAAAACTGAAGCAGAGATAAAATTAAAGGTTTGTGTAAAAAAAAATTTGTGTAAAGTAAGTAGGACAAATACTGTGTAAGAGCTAGTATAAAATCCTATGTTTAAAAAGCTGGAATTGTTAAAAAAATTATCCAACTATAATGAGAGATATATGCCAAAATATATTGTTTCAATAATACACTGAGAGACAGTTCAAGCGTTGTGAAGTGACTCATGCTTACATCATAAAATCCACAGAAGAATACTGAATTGGCAGTGAAAACACATTCTGTCTCCACAAGGATATCAGTTATTCTAATGTAAGTGTATTTTTACATGGTCAATGAGCTCAGCCTGTGGCCACCAACAATGGATGGCCCCAGAGGACCTTTATTTCCACACTCTGCTTCTAATAAGAGTGATAACTGAAGCACAGGGCTTAACTAAGTGTAATGATCTGGTAAGGCAAATGGGCACTGCCTGCGACTCAGGTTACAGCCCACCTACAAGGCCATTCATCTCAGAGAAATATTTCTCATTTCAATTATTACTGCATGGCTGGTAAAAAATTGATCTATACTAAACAGGGATCCCTCTTCATCAGCCTGATGGAGCAGTGCTGTCCATCAATGAAGTTCTGCCTGCAGTTTATTAAGAGAAAAATAATCAGCAAAAAACCTCCCATCAACTGGACTCTAAAACTGTTTACCAAAACCAAAGTATTTTACTCATTTTCCTCAGGTGAGCCACTACCATTACTGTCTGCCTCTGAGCATCCAGTCCTCTTCCAGCCTCTCATTTTGTTTTGTTTGTGGACAGGATTCAAGCTACTGTCTGAGGGTTTGTTATGATCCAGTGAAAATATTCTGAAATGGTCAAACATCTGTCTCCACTGTAGGAAATATTTTTTATTTAGCTTTAGCTCACTTGCTGATCTAAGTCTCAAGTATTACCTACTCATTCTGTCTCTGTGACTTCTCTTTTGTCCTCCCTAAAACACACTTCCTACTTTTTATTCCCACAGTGATGTGTTGAAATTTATTCTTCATTCTTGCCACAATTAATATTTTTTACTAGATATAAATGTCAGCTGCTTTTTTTAGTTTTAACTTATCCTCATCCAAAGCATATGTAAAGCACTAAAGAATAATTATGGTGATATTTTACAACAAGTTTGCAAGAAAGTACAAATGCATACAGAGGACCCGCGACTGGTAAATATTCAGGTGCTTTTAAGTAATAAGCAAAGATGGTAGAACTTTGTCTATAGTATCCTCTTCTGTGAGATTATTGGGACTGGATAACTTGATAGGATTTGAAAATCTTGCTTATTTTGGGGGGGTAAATAACTGGAGATATTAACTAAGAACACACAATGTTTAAGTGGATAAATGATGAGATACTCTACTGTCTTCTGGCACCTACAACTTATTAACTGGCTGAGCCAGAGGCTGTGTTTGGAACATCATTATTAGAAGACAAGGAATGTCATCACTTGAATCTGTTTCTTTAAATGTGTTTTGCCATTAGCTCTTTAGAGCTGTGGCAGCTGCAAGATTCATTGCCTCAGCCTGTGGGGAATGAGTATGGTAAAAAGCCATCTACACAGAGAACGAGATTGTTTCATTCAATTACATATTCTAAAACTGATGTATCTAGACTATTTATCTAGATTCTCCCTGTAGTCACCACACAGGAAAATGTGCCTCCAGGTAATAATTGACACTGAGTATTTTCACTGCCTTTCCTCATGTGGGAGGGATCATACATTTGAACAGCTACTTTGTCTCAATGGATTTTGGATGTTTACTGTACTAGAAAATTCCCAATTTTAGACAGCAGAGTAGATGAATTTACTTCCAAGTGAATTCTCCACAGATCACTTTATACTGAGTGCCTTTTCCCATTGTGCAATACAGAAGAATTTGGATCCATTTATATGGGCAATTAATAATTTATATGGCACATTATCTGGTACTCTGTGCTAAAGAACAGACCTATTGGGGATAATCTGTTCTCTTTGGATATATCCAGAGACACAGGAGTAGCAGAATGGCAGTCCTCATGGAACAAAATCCAGAATAATTTAAAAGTTTTATGGACTAGGAAATTACTAACAGGAAAATTAGCATGTGATCAGTGATTCCCACAATGACTAAACCTAAATTTTTGCTCCTGATGATATTACAGTTATAACCTCCCAGTATAGTTAAAAGACTACCTTAAGTGGCCACAAGAAAATCAAATTAAAATCATAGCACACACCATCAAAAAAATATGACCAGAAAGTAAAACATAAAAGAGGCACAAACAAACTGCTAACAATGACTGCATTCTACTCTCAGCAAAAGCTGCAGATTTCTGCAGCATTCCTCATTGTTTTGTGGTGGGAGCAACTTCAGCTCTCCCATCACCTTAACTTAGCAGTTCTTAATTAGATGCCATGGTTGATGACAATTCCAACTGATTTTCAGAAGTCCAGACAGAAATCCAAACATTTAGATGGATGCTCGGAGCTACCAAGTCAAGTGATGGAGAGCAACAGCTTAGAAAATCTAAAAGCTTCTAGTCTTATAGCATGGGTAAAAAGAAAGCAAAAAAAAAAAAGAAATACAAGTTTTGGAAGTTATTCAATAAAAGAAGGATACTTTAAGTTAATGAGAAGCATATGTTCTATTTCAGGGTGCAAATACATACATACTTTTATACATGGGGATGCACAAACACAAAAAACATCCCAAAGAAAGTGTTAGGCTGATTTTTGTTCTATTTATGGCCTAATCCAAGGGTAACTGCAGTTGATAGCAAAACTGCAGTTGATAGTATTTACTCCCGGGGCGCAAGTCAGAATTGCACAGGGTGACAGCTGTTATTGTGTGTTCAGTTTGCATGGCAGGGTTTTGGTAGCAGAGAGGTGCAGGAGTAGCTTCTGTAAGAAGCTCCCATAAGTTTCCCCAGTGGCTAATGATTCCAGTGCCACCTGGCTCCTAGACAGACCTGCCACTGGCCAAGGCTCAGCCCATCAACAGTAGTGGTAGTGCCTACAGGACAACGGATTTAAGAAGGGAAGGAAGTTACTGCACAGAAGCAAATTGTAGCCAGAGAAAAGGGGAGTGAGAATATATGACAGGAAGAGCCATTGCAGGCACCAAAGCCAGTGAAGAAGAAAGAAGAAGAGCTGCTCAAGCACTGGAGCAATTCCCTTGTACAAGCCCAAAGTGCAGCCCATGGCGAGGCAGCAGTGCCCCTGCAGCCCATGGAGGAGGTGGGGGTGCCTGAAGCAGCACGGAATCCCGTGGGAAGCCTGTGCTGGAGAAGGCTCCTGGCAGGACTTGTGGCCCTGTGGGGGTCCCAGGCTGGAGCTGTGCGTTCCTGAAGGATTGCACCCTGCGGCATGGAAGCACACTGCAGCACACTGCTCCTGAAGGACTGCACCGCGTGGGAGGGACTCCTACTGGAGTAGTGCATGAATAATTGCATCCCCTGGGAGGGACTCATATTGGACAAATTCATGAGGTTCTGTCTCCTCTGGGAGGGACCACGCACTGAGGAAGAGTGTGAGAAGTCCTCTCCCTGTGGAGGAAGGACCTGCAGAAACAGAGAAAGTAACCACAGCCCACTTCATTGTGCCACTAGAGGGGAGGACGGACTGAATCTGGGGTGAAGTTAAGATCAGAAAAGAGAGAGAGATGGCTGAAAGATGTTTTTAAATATTTTATTTCTCATTAATATGCTCCAATTTGAGTTGTAATAAGTTAAACTAATTTACCAAAGAAGTCTGTTATGACTGTGAAGGTAATTGGTGAGTGATCTCTTCCTGTCCTTATGTGCACTCATGAGCACTTGCTGCATTTTCTCTCCCCTTTCCAGCTGAGGATCAGAGCAACAGAGGGGTTTTGGCAGACACCTGTCATCCAGCCAGAGTGTTTACCACACCCTGGCACCACCACTCTCAATGCGAGTGAAATAACACACACAGAGACTTGCACTGAGGCTGGATTTCAGCCTAACAAACCTAACGACCAGTACCGACACCCAGAGCCCCAAACACGCCTGGCAATATGACATCTTTCTGTGGGAAGCACAGACATTATTCCCCTTCACCTAAAGCTACCAGTGCACTCCAGAGCTTAGCAGGCAAGAATATCAGGAATTTGATACTGGGAAACCCAGCAAGAAAGACACCCAGCTATGCTGGGCATGGTGTGACTGAAAGTACAGAGGACTGAGGTTTATATCAGCCTACACAGATGTGAAATTATCCAAAATCATAGTGGACTTATGCCATTGGTGTTCATGATTTGAGGCCATAGTATAAATTTGAACTTTTGGTGTGACAGTGTATCACTTGTAGACCTAATATAAGAAGCTCTGATTTAAACAGATTTCAAATTGCACATATTAGAACACATATTAGAACAATTTTCTTTCTAACTACAAGTTAAGAATAAAACATGAAGAGCCTTGATTTGACACCTCATATCACTGAATTATACAGACTGGAAAACTGAAGGCAACAGAAATGTTCACTTTCTCTTTTCAAAATATAGGAGCATTTACAACTGACAATTACATTTTTCTAGCACAGTCACAAAATTTAACCCAAGAATCCCACAGCACTAAAACTTCAAAACATTAGATAGCAAATCCCTGGTATATTATGGCAATAATGCCTTTATAAGAACATTCTGTAATGTACAGCCTAATACTTTCCCCTGACTTCAAATTCATTAGACTCTGAATTTCCATGAGGTCTCAGATCTTTATAAATGTTTTTGGACATACGTATTACTGAAAAAGGGGGTTTTATGTGATTTACATTTGAACCACTCTAATTATAGTGTGCCTGAAGACTGGACAAAAACAAAGCATATTGTGATAGGTACGCACACACACAGAGGCTATCTTGGAAACCCAAGGCCACTACTTAAAACACAGGTAAACATAAACATTATACTTCATGTCTATTTTTAAAAACATGTTAGAAACAGAAACTTGTCCACATCACTTTTTTGTACATCACTTGGATCAAATATATCATCAAACTCAGTGTCACACTGAACACCTTTGAGAACGCACCAGGGATTTGCCAGCATGGAGATAATTTGTCTACTTATACTCTTCATTTTGCAATTTGATTAAAGGGACTGGTTTTACCTGGAAGCAGGGACCAGTGTAAAGGCATGCAATAAAAAAGTACCTGGACTCAATTTTGCATTAGGTACTCATCTGTCAGGGAGAATTGCACTTCATCTAGAAACACTTGGCACTTCTGACAGTATGTTCAACTAAGTTAAACCTAAATCCCTTTGCAGGTATTTTAAATATGCTATTTGTTTGATGTATTATTTGGTTATGATATGATGGTTATGGAGTACCTAGATACTTTCCTCAAGAAGGAAATACATTATAGTACACTAGAATACACTGGCATCAAATATAAAAACTATTAACACAAAAGGTACTCTGGGCTGCCTATGTGTTTCCTAGAGGAAAGAAAGTCAGAGGAAAAAAAGCTGTTTTATGTAAAATATACTCTACTTCAAGGTGAAATACTGTGGAAGAAATACTGTAAGATTTACCACTGGATTACAGCAAGGCTGGTCAAAACATTTCCGTGTCAGTATTAATGTTGCAAAATCTACAATAACTGTTCTCTACATGTTAGAAGTTTCTAGTTGTAGTTAGGCATTTCTCCTCCCTCCCCCAACAGAGACTTGAGCATTTCTACTGCAAATGTTCCTAGCAAGTTCATAGGCCCCTTTTTGGAAATAAAATAGTTTTTTCAACTCCATTTTCACAAAATGCACAATTTATGGAATAATTTGCATACCATTTTATTTGGCAGCCAGAAAGATTTAAAATGAGATTTGGATGAATATCTCCACAGTACATAAACAGACAGTTGGGTAAAAATGCATGTTTTCCCAGTCCTCACATGGCAGCTCACAGATCTGAATCATTATTTTCATATCAAGTTAGTAAAACAATTGATTGGAACTTATGAGGAGAGTAATTGCAAAAAATTTTAAGACATTTTTTCCTTATGCCTGCCTCCATTTTACTTTATGTGAACCTGGTCAACTTTTGTCCACAGTCTTTTTCATCACATCTGTAAAGCACTGTGGATACACATGGATATTTATCATGGCACTAATTGTACTGTGTACAAATATGTTCAAAAACCTTTTTGGAAAATTATGTTTATATATGATGAGGCAAGCATCAAGTCACTTTTGCTTTTTTCAATTACATGTCTTAAAATTCCTTGTTTGCCAGTTCTGCAGTAACTTCACAGATTATATGAGTCATTTACATCAAAAACTTGCACAGTAAAAGCTCGGCTTCTAATTATAGAAATATGCTGGATTCATCATTGTCACAAGTTTTAGAGCAATGCTCGGCATGCTGCCTGGCCAAAGTATTTTATGATGTCAAAAATATTATCCACCCAAAGCATTTTTAGAAAGATTCAGAAAGATGTGCAAAAAAACAAAAGAAATCACATTGTTTAGCACTCCAAAGCAAGTTATGTGGTTATTATATCACTTCAGTAATATTGCTATCCCAAATGCAGGCTGGTTACCCAGTGCAAAGTGCCAATTCACTTGGGGGTATTTCTAATTTTTATTCTACTATATGCGAAGTAGGGAGCTGGGTGGTAACCCACAAAAGTCTGGGTCCCTGATCACCAAAATTTTATACTAGTTTTACATTTTAATTAGTCCACTTGAGCATTATACTTCCCTCCATTTGAGTCTCTTATGGGTGGTCCATGTCCTGCTGAACTTGATATCCCAATGTCTGAATTACCTTAGTCACCTCAGTTCTGCTGACTTCACTTCTGGTGGCTTTCATCCAGACAGACCATTCATCTTGGGATTGACTTCCCTTTTACTTAAAACAAAGGATTAGCCAAGCATACAATGTTCACAATGGAATTGCTTAGTCATAGGTGTCTAGCTATAGCTAGTGATTAACTTGAAAAAAATTGCAAAGTTTGATTCAGGTCTTGAGGGGCTCAAATCTTGAGGGCCTCAATGTCAGTGTAACTCCACACAGATTCTCCCAGCTGTTAGTGTTGATATAATTAAAAAAGGTAATATATTTGATGATCTTAAAGTGATATGTCAAGAAGCAAAACTGTTCCAGCCTTGAACCACTGCATTCCTTTCATCTGTTCAGGGCTTGAGTGTTTCAGTAAAAGTAGGCTACCTGTAAAAAGTAGGCAAAAGACATTGCCAGTAAATGAGGAATTTCTGCCATATGGTATCCATCAAGCCATTTCACGACACCTGAGGGAAACATCCTTAGAAAATGTTTCGGAGAAATACTCTCATAGAACATTATCAGGGAGAGTTTGCTTCTTAAGCTCCCTCTTCAAAATTTTTACAAATTATTCTTTGGATACCTGGACAGACCATTCATATTGTGTGTTTCCTTATATAGGAATTAAGACAGTAAATCCTCTTCTTCTTAGATTATATTCTCTACCATTGCTGCACAGAGGAATGCCCATACCTAGAAAAATTGCCTGGTATTCTTGGCCCTAATTTAGTTTTACATCACATAAAATGGATGGAATTTGCAAAGAATCTTACCTCAGTGGGGGATACTGTCCCAAAATCTAATCCTAATTCTCCCACATTGGGAAGAAAGCTGCGATATCATAGCAAAAATAAACTGAAAGTCATTACAAAGTTGCAACCAACTAGAAGTTTCACAAATGTATGATGTTAATACAAATTACTTCTCCAAACAGACCCTGCAGTCTGAGTATGAATTATGCTGTTAAGAAGGTAGAAAAGTACAAAGATTTTTGTTTTCACCACTGCTATTTCATGGGTAACTGGACTGTAGCTCTGGATTGGATTCAAATGTAAGTGCATAAATGGCACACAAGGAGGCATATTAAAGTTACTACCCTGATCAGTCTTCAGCAGAAGAGGGTAAATGTAGAAGTATACAGTTGGAACAAGAAATTAATTTACCTGAGAGCTGCTCTGATTCAACTTATGAGAAACATAAATGATTCAGTATAGGTTATCATTACATACTGTCTTTTTACAGAAAATCATGAAAAAGTGATGGATTGGTGATGCTTTGGGATTTTAGCTTTTATATACCTCAGATCCTGTACTCCATTAGTGTATAACTCCAAACTCCATATAGAGTGTTAGTAAGCTCTCTTCACTGTTTGCTCAGACAAAACAATCCTTCCAGGCCTGAGAGCCAAGGTCACTGTCACTCCCTCAGGCCCCAAAAATACAAACAGAAGTGAATTGGGGGAGAGCAAACTGAGGGTATGCAACTTCATTACCTGAAGCTGCAATTGGACAATTGACCTCTGATATGCAAATAGTCCAAACTTCAATCCATCTGAAAAACTCATGAGCACCATCCATATCTCAGGTGTAGCCCCTCTCGGAGGCTTTTGCACTGCCCAAAGGGTGCCTATTAAAGGCCTTTAATAAATGCCTACTTTATTCTCTTAACCCTGTCTAGCCTCTGTTCTAGGTGGCCCTGCAAGGCATCAACAGAATTCTTCTTCTAAAAAAATATTATTCTTTGCAGCCCTCCTTTGCAAACTATTAAAAATAGTACACATTTTCACAGTACATCTAATATTGAAGGGCAAAATTTAGTATCAGAAATACAAAGGGATGCTTGACAGTCACAGACAGAGTACCTACATTTTGAAATAGAGCTTGGACAGTCCTTCCTTTAAATCAATCATTGCCTTCCCGCTTCTTCTCACATTAGAATTCATCTTTAAATCAGCCCTGCTTTTGCTGTAATTCACACAGAAACTGGAGCACTTTACAAATTTCATTTCTCAATTTCCATTTTCATGCTGTAGCTGTATTCCTGTGAGCATGCCTATCACACTTTTTATCACATGAAATAGAAAGATTCCTATGCCCAAGTAAACTGTATTTACTTAGAGTGTATACAATACATGTGGTCTATCTGTGCACACACTGGAAGCATTGCCACTATTTTAGAAACCTTTAAAAATGACACTACAGCTCACAGCTACTTTAATGGAAAAATACTAAATATTTATGGTTTTCAGTAAAGTAAGCTAGTCTTAAACAGCAGAAAGACCAATAATACTCTCTCTGTTCTACTGAATTCTTCTCTTCCGACTCAATTCAAAACTGCACTTGTTTTGGTTGTGAAGACAATGTGAACTTTTTAGGTGCCACTGTTTACAGATTGAGCGTCACCAATCTCATCTTTCTCATTTACTTTGTGTTGTCAACCTTTTTGCTCTTTACCTTTGTCTTTCTTTTTGGTGTCCTGCACTTTCAGTTCCTTTGGAAATTAGACACTAAAAATATTTTAAAAAATTAAAACTTCACGTATCAGCAAGAGCACAATTGACATGAAAATTAACTAGGAGGCAATAACACACAACATCCTATGACAACAGCTTTAAAAGCACTGTTTTTCATGAGCAAAAGGTTCCTGATGGCGCAATTTAATAATGCTCAACCATTATGCTTGGAAGTTTCTACCTCAAATTGAAATACTGATCTGACCATATTGCAAATATACTGAGGTCAGAATGTTGCCACTAACTTCATAATTAATAAACCACAAGCAATAATAAATATCTTTTAGGACATGAAAAGCAGAAATCCAAGCTTTCTGAATAGTGACCCAAAAAACCAAATCTTACTATCATTGAAACTGGAGGCAAATCAGCTCTGGTGGTTAGCCAGACAAAGGTTGCAACAGGTGAAGTAGGTGAACTCTGTTGAAAAAAAATACATTAAGGTACCAAGAGAAACAGACAGAAAAGCTTATTCAAAAGACTGTATGAAACACACAGAAGGCTTTCATACTGAGCATTAGACTAGAACTTTAATTACAAATGAGATGTAGGAAAAATAAAGAAAAAATTCTCATTATTTTCACTGCTTATTTTAGCTTTGGGGCTTGCTTGTGAGCAAATGTCATAGGAGTTGTTGGCTCATTGAAAGTATTAGGCCATGGTTTTGTCCAGATATTTCATAGAATTTTTACTGTACAGTAGAAATTCTGTATTTTTACAAGGACTTCAATAAAATAAATATGTCATATTTAGTAGTGGTTTCCCCAGTGTGGCACACATAAAAAATACTCACTACTGCCACATCCCACAAACTTTATAATGTCGAATTCCCTATCATCAGAAACATCTGTTAGATACTTCAACTAGGTAGGTTTCTATTGATCTTTTTTTTTCTAATTATGCCTTCCTTACAAGCTGGATGACCGCATCAGTAATTTGACATCAAGTGGAAGCAATTTGGAAAGTACTTATGACCAGTTGCAAGATGCTTTCAATTATTCTTTTGCAGTCCCTTGAGATACTGACTGCTATCCAACAGCTCTTAAAACTGTATATATTTGTTTGTTAGTTTAAGGACACCACATGAAATATAATTTGAGATGCCTCATTGTGGTGGTTTGACCAGGAAGAAGTGGGAATTCTGGGATGCTGTGGTCAAACCAATGGATGTTCGAGAGTTTGATACTGGCACCTGGTGTAGTCAGTGGGGTTTGGACACACCTCCGAGAATACACAGGGGTTAAAAAGCAGAGCTCTGGCCCGATGCAGGGATTTTCCCACTCCAGTGTGTTTGCTAAGAAAAGCTTCTCCATGGTTTTCAATCCAATCCAACACATCTATTGCATCTCTTTCAAATATGCGGAGCTGCAGAAACAGCTCCAGTTTGATCTTGCGTTCTTGGAAAAGCTCCTCCATCTGAGACTGGGCCTCATCCAGCTGCTGCAGGACTGTCTCTATGTGGTTGATCGAGCTGTTATGGGGGGTCTTGTTACTAGAAATGGCAGAATCCCTTAGTTGCTGGATGAGATCTTCACCTTCTTTTCTTTTTTTCTTTTCCTTATAGTTTTTCCCTATTTTCCTGTAGTTTAGGTAATAAAGTGTTCTTTATGTTTAAGCTGGAGCCTGTTTTGCTTATTCCTGGTCACATCTCACAGCAGACACCAGGGTGAGGGCATTTTCATGGGGGCACTGGCTCTGTGCCAGGCTCAAACCATGACATTATATCTGGTGAAATTAATCAGGATATTTCCTCATGCAACTTCAAATAATATTTATATACCTTGTCTTTAGGGCAGTGTGAGGCTCAGATAAGTCCTAAAAGAAGAGACCCAACAATTGCCATGTATGGGGCAAAGTTACTGTATTAAGCACACAAGATTTTTGTTTACTTAATCTGGGCATTTCAGTCAGCAACAGAACCTGGGATTTGTCCACAAGTTACAGCTGAATAGCAATCATTGTTGCTAGTCTTACCAGGGCTCCCATTTGCCAAAGCAAATCAATAATTGTCAGCAGAAGGACAGAAATGATGTAACAGAGGTAGGTAGGTAGGTAGAGATTCTTGATTGCCACTAATGATGTTCTGGTGACAAAAAAAAACACTTCAAAAACTTTGAGTATCTAATTCTTGATTTGAAACTGGGAACAAAAAACAGCTGTGGCTTAATTTAATTTTTAACATTTAATATGACACGTACTAAAGTGAAAGCAATGAATATTTTTGACTACTGTATGCAAACATGACTTTAAGCCATTTCAGAAAAGGTGAGCCACACCACACTTATTAAAGGTATACTTAATAGATTTCAGAGAAAACAGATTTAGCTGATGAGAATTAAATGTTTATATCAATTGCTCCCTGGTCTTTTGTTTTAAATTGCTATTTAATCATCACATCTCTAAAAGAGGATAAAAGAAGTGGTACTGATGATTGTGTACAAACAGAAAAGGAGAAGAATTGTTAATATACTGCATTCATTGCCTAGCTAACTTGTAAATATTCTCTCTTCCCTAAGTTTTTGTCTTTAAACTCCTGAACAATATTGAGTTTTACCTTAAGCATTGTGTTTTGAGAAGGCTGGTAAACAGTCCAAATATTTGAAAAGTCAGGCCCTACTTTTATCTCTGAGCACCAACACTCATACAGCACATACATAATGACAAGAGGCTTTTCAAACTTTTGGCCAATTCTTCAAGCACCATGCTTAATTAGGTAAGCCTCTTTGTGTCTGGACTACAAATGCGCATTAGCATTTAGGCACCTGAGTCTTTCCATTGAACAAAAAAGAGAAGACACAAATAATTTTAGTGTGTAAATTATGACTGCTTATACTATTTAAAGTTGTGATTCATAATCAGTTTGCAAATAAAAACAAAATTGAGAATCTGTACCAAATAGTTACACATACATTCTGTACTAATTAGCTGTCCATACATCCAGAAGTTGTGGATGTCCATGACTGCAAATGTTCAAAGACAGTTTGGATGGGATTTTAATAACCTCGTCTAATGGAAGGTGTCCCTGCCTATGGCAGGGGGATTAGAGTAGGCAATTATTAAAAGTCCTTTTCAGATCCGACTCTTCTGTGATTCTATGGTGATTCATCTGCTTTAGAGGTAATGTACATATTTCCAAAACCTGTGGAATTGCAGAATAATTTAAAAATATATTTTATTTAAAAAAAGAAACAAATGAGCAAAAAACAGTGATGATGAATGTACTAGAATAATGCAAATAATATCACCGTCTTGAATATTTTTGACAGTGTTGTTCCCTCACTCACTTAAGCCCCAGCTAGAATTCAAGTACTCTATAAAAAGCTGGTATAGCAACAGACCATATGCCCTGATAGTGGTCACTAAAGGGTAGAAAAAAGCATAGGCACTGTCTGTCCCCCAGGAAGATCTCCTGCAGCACACTCATGCAGTTTCTCATAGTCTTTACCTTTGGGACTTAACAAGTCTATAATTTTTGAACTCCTCTAGCACGTTAGTGCCTCACTATCCCTCAACAGTAACTCACATAGCTTGATAACTCCTTGCACAAAATATTCTTCTTTAGTTTGTTTAAATTAACTACCTCCTATCTTTATCTGATGACCCACAGATCTTTCATTGGCACTGAAAGTCCTTCCCCTTTAACCACTCCCATCCTTTTCATGATCTGTCAAACTCTCTATCACATTCCCTTCTCAACCATATTTTCCAGACTACATGCTTAGTCAACATAATGTCTTTTTGTTCTAGAAGCATGACTACCCTTCTGTATTGCTTTTCTTTTATCTCATCAAATCTTAATATGCCCCTTGAGGTAAGGAGTGGAAAGAAGGGAGTATAGATGTGCATACAGTACTCTAATTATAAATTGCACTGAGTCCTTACAGCATAACCTAGTTTTCTGCTTTGCTCTCTACTCCTTTTCTAATCATTTTTACTGCTAAATCTTTTTTGAATAAGCACTAGCAAGTTTTAGTTTCCACCCATTCCCATTGTGAACTCCAGCATATAACAATGGTTTGTTGTGACTACAAGGTAATCTACACACTATTTAAACATCTATGTTAATCCTTCTTCCCTAAAAACATATAGGCATACCTGTACTTAGAAATCCAAGTAATACATGACTGTAAAATAAAGATGTATAAATTACCACTTACATGGACTCCAAATATCTGAAAAGTACTGTCTTGTCATGTTCCTGGTAGTGGCATTGCATTTCATTGTAGTCTATAAGCAAGTATTTTCCTATGCATTGAAATCAATGCATTTTTTGTTTCCCTTTGCATATGGCTCACAGAGGCAACTAAAAACCTGATGTCCCAGCTGAAACCCTTCCCATTATCAGAGTTTTGACAAAACTTATTCCCCCCTAGATTCCTTCAGTTGTGTCCACAGGCAAGCTCCAATGTTTCCTTTTCTTTTTATTAAAATCCAGCATGGTCTTTTGCTATACCCAGTTTTCGTTTTAGGAAATTAATATTTTGAGACTCATAGGTCCCTGATGGAATCAATTGAAATTCACCACTTTATAACATAAAATTCAAACACTTGAAAATGATGTCTCAAAGAAGCTTATTTTTATGGAGAGTTTACAGTTTCCTCTTGAGCTTGTTGAGTTAGAGTTTCCTTTTCTTCTTCATGCTGCTGTATTTGAATTGGGACACAAAAACCTTTTGTTTACCTGTGGGTTAATAGCTAAGTGCTTACTCAGAAACAGAAGACAACACACATTTTTAATGCATGACCCAAGGGGCCAATTCTTATTAAAGCAAATCACATCATACATATCTGTGTAACTGGGGCAGAAATCTGCTTTTTTACAGTGCACACCTTTACGAAGATTGAGTATTTGAACAAGCTGGAAGCATGTTATAGATGAAAATTGATGTGCAGAACAGCTACTCCGATGAAAAGACCCTGGCCAAGTCTGGGAACTAAGCAGGTCATATTTGCTCTCAGTCAGATTATTTGGAGGAATAGGTGTTTTTCACAATGCAACAGTGAGGAGGTTATAGCTTCCCTAAAATAAAAGGGATGTGCCCCTCCAGGAGAGGTGACAACAGATGCTGATTTCTAAGCAATGCTTTCTATCTCTGTGAGCAGTATGTTTCCATGGGAATTGCTGTTTTCTTTTGTAGCACATATTTGCTCTGGGTTTTGCAAAATGTTTGTTTTGCAATATTTCTGAAGCCATTTGTGGTAGGTAAAATCCTTATCCCTTCTCCACACATACTCTCCTTTTCCTGATTTTTATTATTTCTGCAGAGGTCTCATCATTTTTTTAGTGTTCAAATAGCTTAAACATTAAAATTTTACCTGCATTTGTAACCTATGATAAGTTTGTTTAGATTTCTTCTTGCCTAGAACAAAAACTTACTATTCACAATTAAGGACCAAAAGAAACATGGCTGCTTTGCAAAAGATTACTTTTGAGCAAGCCACATTGTACATTTTATACTAGAAGATAATATTGGATGCTTTCAAAAGATAAAAAAAAAATTTAGAACTCTAACATCTTCAGGTCAGATGCCATACACCCACATTTTGGCAATATTTGCTATGAGTTTTGAATATTTTGTGTTGGATTATCCTTCATCTAGACTTATTTTAATTCTGGAATTTTCTTTTTTTTCTATTGAGATCTGAAGGCAGCCCAACAGCCAACACCTCTCTTTATGTCAGCTGGCTTGGGTAGAGATCTGTGTTGCTCTCAGCTCAGTTTGCTTTGTAACATTTTTAGTTTTCAGTTTTACATACCTTGGGTAGTAATTTACTTCTAACATCTGTTATATATGTGTGCCTAAAGAGACAGAGCCAAGACAGTGTAATATGCAGACCTACTCTACTACACAAACTGTTTTCTGTCATCAAATACTCCTCAAAGCAGCCTTCTCTAGGTCTGTACTCACAGACACAGAATTGTCCCAGTCACCAAAAATGGTAAAAATGTGACTTTACAGAGAAAAGAAAAAGAAAAAATGGTGACCCAGAGGCAAATCTTTCTTGCTTCTTCTGTATCTCATCATAGGCTGCATCATAGGGTCATTTAACTAATGCTTAAAACAAGACTGAGAAAAACAAGAGGAAAATATATGATAAATCTTACTGTCAGTGTTACAACAGCTCACATTTAACTCCTGAAAGCAGGAATATAGTCTAATTAAGATGTACTGGGCAATCTGTGAGACTTGTGTCACTTCTCATGCAGTTATTTTCTTTCATCCAGAGCTATGATATGCATTTGAATATTAGGTCAAAGGACCTGAAGAATTATTTTTTAATTATTTTTCAGCTTTGATAGTAGAATTTCCTGCTTTTTACAGATCTCTTCTGCAAAAGCAGCTTTTAGCAAGTACAGCTAGTTTCTTTTCAAAACATTTACAATAGTTCTTTACACAACATTTAAATTCTGTCTCCAAAATAAAGATGCCCCACTCCAGTCCTCATTGATACAAAAAGGCAGCTATTGACCACATGTACATTGATAAGATATTTTTATCTGCTAATACTATACTCAAAACATACTTGAAGCCCCAAACTGCCCATCCGATCAGCATTTTACTACTGCACAAGAACATAACTTTGTTATCAAAATGCTTAGGCAGAGCCACAGACTGAGAATCAACCCTGAGCAGTCCTATCCCATTCCCATCCCATTAGCTACTCACACGACCCCTAACACTAGAGCCATATCCCATATCACCGGCGGGTGGTCTCATGTTAGGTACAAGGGGATTCGCCCCCATCCACACTCAGGAATTGCTTATGATGCTGTATGGTAGGTTATTCATCAATCCGGAAGCAATCCTGGAATTATTGATAATGCTGTATGATAGGTTATTCATTAATCCAGAAGCAATCCTGGTGGATCCTTCTGTTTGAAGTTTGGTAAGCAGGGCAAACAATAAAGAGAGATAGGGATAAGGGAATTGTCGAGCTAAGCATGATCAGAGCTAATAATGTCAAACTGACCCTAAGAGCCGTGCCAGTGTCAAGCTGACCCTAAGAGCCGTGCCAAGCCATGGGAACCAAGCCAAGTACACCGGGAATTGACCATATTAGGATAAGAGTTCAAAAGTTTAAAGAGGAAGACTCATCAGAAGACCCGCGCCCATGAGGAAGGCATCGAAGGACCACCATGAATAATCCTCAAAATAGATGTCTCCGCCCACGCTCCGCCCACACCATGCCTCTTATGAATATGATGTAACCCTGCACCCAAGACTGTATAAAAGCTTGCTTCTGTTATGAGATAGCTAGAAATCCCTTTTGTGATTTCTCCGACGCGTCGTAATAAAATACCTCCTGTCTATGCTGACTTACTTGAGTCTCTTAGGCAGTTATTCTCGCCTTTTGGGGCAAAATTCGGCATCATATCTGGCGACCCAGGTGGGACTACCAGACGGGAGAGCAGACCCTTGAACGTCCTCCAGAGCTGGGTCCGGGGCCGGGACCCTCGGGCGCCCCTGACAGATTTTTGTCAGAAGAGACTCCCCCCCCCGGACCAGCGCTCTTCGGTGGACGAGGGGTTTCCTGCATCTCCTGCTCCAATTAAGAGGTATTTTAATTGTTTATTGCATATTGAATTTGGAACAAAGCGCTTTAATTGGGAAACGGGGACTAGACGTAGTCGCCCGACGGGAGCCATAGGGACGCCTTGGCATAATCCCATTTGGTATTGGGGTTTGAGTCCCCATTTGGTATTGGTTTTGGTATTGGGGTTTGAGTCCCCATTTGGTATTGGGGTTTGAGTCCCCATTTGGTATTGGTTTTGGTATTGGGGTTTGAGTCCCCATTTGGTATTGGGGTTTGAGTCCCCATTTGGTATTGGTTTTGGTATTGGGGTTTGAGTCCCCATTTGGTATTGGGGTTTGAGTCCCCATTTGGTATTGGTTTTGGTATTGGGGTTTGAGTCCCCATTTGGTATTGGGGTTTGAGTCCCCATTTGGTATTGGATTTGGTATTGGGGTTTGAGTCCCCATTTGGTATCGGGGTTTAAATCCCCATTTGGAATCAGAGTATTTGTTAAAAGAGTGAAAAAAAAAAAGAAAAAAAGAAAAAGAAAAAAAAGGAAAAAGGAAAAAAAAAGAAAAAAAAAAGAAAAAGAAAAAAAAAGGAAAAAGGAAAAAAAAAAAGGAAGAAAAAAAAAAGAAAAAAAAGAAAAAGAAAAAGAAGCAAAAAGAAAAAAAAAAGGAAGAAAAAGAAGGAAAAGAAAAAAAAGGAAAGGAAAAGAGTATTTGTTAAAAGGGTGTATGTTTTTCCTTAATGTTGTTGTTTTGTTTGAATTTTTTAAAAGCATTGTTGCTTTGTTTGAATTTTTAAACTACGCCTGGGAACGTATCCAGCCAGGTCCGGGACCTTGTCCAATTTTTCCCTTTCTCTGATAAGGTTTTGAGGAGATACATTTGTGCTACACCTTTGTTTAACTGTATGTTGTTTGCAAGAATCTCGTAAAGGATTTGGTATTTTGTGTTAACTGTAACCTTTTTTTGTGTAAGAATTTATTGTGATATCATCTGCAAACTGTACCTTGGTTTACAGCTGTTTTACGGGTGTGTAATAGCCCGAAGTTGACCAGTATGGGTACTATAGGTTTGCCAGCGACATCTCGGGGCAAAGCGGTGTACTTTGATAGACCGGAAAGGTAGGACGGTTTGGATTAAAGTGTGTGGGTGTGGATGAGAGTGGATGAGACGCGATTGGAAATTGTGTGTATGAAGTGTTAAAATAAATTGACATACAGTGTTTGCGAGAAAGAGATTAAACCGAAAACGCAGACACAGAAAATAGCCATGGGAGGTCAACAGAGCAAGGACGTAAATATGAAAACCCCCTTAGGATGTATCTTAAAGCACTGGAAAGACTTGGGAAAAATTCGGGGGGTGCCCCATTAAAATCAGGGATCGATGAGAAGATAAGCAGCCCTCAGGGACTAGATAGTCCACAGGGGTCGAGAAGCTACATGGATGCTGACAGCCCACCCAGACTAGAAGTCGAAGGGGAGAAAGGCAGTCCGTCAGGAGCGGAGAGCCAAAGGGAGACACGTAGCCTGCCCGAACTCAGTCCATATGAAGATAACCACACACCCAGAAGTGGAGGCATCTGTAGAATGGAAACCAGCACACCAAGGACTGGGGACAAAAGTAACTCACTGGGAAGTGACGTTTCTAAATTGAGATATAGTGAGAAGAATGATGAGACGTGACAGGGAGGCAGAGAACAGCTCACAGAAACTGAATATAGTAATTCAGATAGAGGATAGGAGAAGTTGAGGAGAAGAAAAAGGAAGACGGGAAGATAGCTCGAGTAGTGGCTGTAGCAGTGGCAGCTCAGAAGACAGGTTACTCGGAACCTGGAACTAGGGGAAGAGGTAGAGGCAACCCAATAGGAGGGAGGGGGAGGTTCCAACCCCACCCAACTAGAGTAGGGCCAAATCAGTGTGCTTACTGCCTAGAAATGGGACACTGGAAGCAAGAATGCCCCCGACTAAGGGAAAGGCTGATGGCCACTACTACTACCACACATCAGGATAGTGAATGAGGGGGACCGGTGGGCCGTACCCTAGCAGACCCACTGGTTAAAATGGAGCTAGGGGAAGGTAAAAAGGAATTGAACTTTTTGTTTGACACGGGAGCAACCTTTTCGGTTTTAAATCAGGAATTGGTACCTAAAAGTGATGAATTTGTACAAGTTGTGGGAGCAACAGGCCAACCAGAAAAGGCTTACTTTTTGAAACCTATTAAATACAAAATTGGGAAACAAATGGGAATTCACCAGTTCCTGTATTTACCAAATTCACCAAAACCCTTATTGGGGAGAGACCTATTGGAAAACTTGGGAGCCGTAATAAAGTTCAACAAAGACAAATTGGAATTTCAAGTAAATGAGGAACAACTGATTACAGCTATAAGCCTAACAATCAGTTGTGTGGAACCCAAACCTGAGAGTCAAAAGATCTTTGCTTTTGAGTGGGAGTCTGTAGATAGAGGGAGAAAGACCCAACTCACCTGGACGGTATTACCCCAAGGATGGGCCAATTCCCCCACGATTTTTGGGAACCAGTTAGCCAAAGAATTAGAACAGTGGGAAAGGCCGCTGGGAGATGGTACCATTTTGCAGTACATAGACGACCTCCTAATAGCAACGGTGACAGAGGAAGAATGCATTGAATGGACCATTTCCTTGCTAAATTTCCTGGGTTTAAGCGGATATCGAGTCTCTCAACAGAAAGCACAGCTGGTGCAAAAGGAAGTGGTGTACCTGGGATACGAAGTCTCCAGAGGACAGCGATCCCTGGGAGCAGCTAGGAAAGAGGCCATCTGCCAGATGCCTAAACCAGAGACGGTGAGAGATCTGCGAGCCTTTCTGGGAATGACAGGTTGGTGTCGGCTATGGATCTACCAGTACGGAATACTCGCTAAACCATTGTATGACTTGTTGAAGGGATCCAAGAATGTCCTAGTGTGGACTCCCGAAGCAGAAGGGGCCTTCAAGAAGTTAAAGCTGGAACTAATGAGAGCACCAGCCTTAGGTCTCCCAGATGTATCAAAACCATTCTGGCTGTTCTCCCATGAGCGACAAGGGATGGCCCTAGGAGCCCTAGCACAGCAGTTGGGACCACATAAGAGAGCTGTGGCCTACTTCTCCGAGCAGCTAGATGAAGTAAGTAAAGGATGGCCAGGCTGTCTGAGGGCAGTGGCCGCAGTGATAATTAACGTAGAAGAGGCCAGGAAGCTCACGTTGGGTCAAAAGGTGACTGTGCTGGTATCTCACACTGTGTCGGCTGTGCTGGAACAGAAAGGCAATCATTGGTTGTCGCCCTCCAGATTCCTAAAATACCAGGCCATCCTGGCTGAATCAGATGACGTAACTATTCAGGTAACTAACATTGTGAACCCAGCTTCATTTCTAGAAGGAAGAGCCCCAGCAGAATCCATTGAACACGACTGCCTGGAAACAATTGAAGCCGTCTACTCCAGTCGTACGGATCTCAAAGAGGAGCCGTTCGAAGATGCAGACAACTGGTTCTCGGATGGCAGCAGCTTTGTGAAGCAGGGAGTAAGACTGGCTGGCTATGCAATTACTACCACAGAAGAAGTAATTGAGTCAAACCCTTTGCCTGCGGGGACTTCAGCCCAAAAGGCAGAGCTGATAGCTTTGACTCGAGCTCCGGAATTGGCAGAGAACATGCAAATTAATATATGGACAGACTCTAAATATGCCTTTTCCGTTGTGCATGCCCATGGGGCCATCTGGAAAGAAAGAGGACTGTTGACTACACAAGGGAAAACAGTCAAGCATGCAGAGGAGGTTCTACGATTGCTAAAGGCGGTCCAACTCCCAGCACAAGTGGCCATAATGCATTGTAAGGGACACCTGAAAGGTAATACTATTCCAGAAATAGGGAACAGGAAGGCAGATACAGAAGCTAATTTGGCTGCCACAAGGGCTAGGGAAGTGAAAGTAATGGCCCTAATACCAGGAGAGCTGGATACCAACATCCAGCCAGAATACCAGGAATCAGATCATAGATGGATTCAAAGGAATAAGGGCAAAATACTAGAAAATGGTTGGGGTAGATTGGAAACGGGACAGCTAGTAATACCAGGAAACGTGATGTGGCAGTTTGTAAAAGCAGAACATGAAAAAGCCCAGTGGGGCTTGGATCCACTCTATCAGTACCTGCAAGCTAGGATAGCAGGGCCAAAATTATTTACCACCATAAAACATGTCACATCCCAGTGTGAGCGATGCCTGAAGAACAACCCGAATACAGGGACTAGGATACATCAGGGAGCAATAAATCAAGGTAAATTCCCAGGTGAAGTATGGCAAATTGATTTTTCTGAACTCCCAAGAAAAGGGGGGTTTCGGTACTTGTTGGTATTAACTGATACATTTTCTGGGTGGCCTGAAGCATTCCCTTGCAGGACAAATAAGGAAAGAGAAGTAACTAAAGTGTTATTGAATGAAATTATTCCACAATTTGGAGTACCGAAGAGCATTTCTTCGGATAGGGGTACACATTTCTGTGCAAAAGTAGTAAGAGCAATAAGCAAAGCATTACAAATCAAATGGCAATTACACACGCCTTACCGTCCACAGGCCAGTGGGCAAGTAGAAAAGATGAATCATCTTATCAAACAGCAGATTGCCAAAATATGCCAGAAGACTAATTTGCAGTGGTATCAAGCTTTGCCTATTGCTCTGCTGAGGCTAAGAGTCAAACCAAGGTCAAAAGAAAGGTTAAGCCCATTTGAAGTTCTGTATGGTAGACCTTATGCTATACAAGTTGTAAATGGGGACGCTATGGACCAAATTGGTAATCAGTACATTTACGATTATGTAATTATGGTGGGGAAGCAGTTTGATAAGAATGCTACTGTAACGATAGAGCACCAACCTAAACAACTTGATTGCAAATTGCATCCGTTTAATCCCGGTGATTGGGTGTATGTTAAGAATCTTTTAGGAAAACCCCTACAAGAGAAGTGGGAGGGACCCTTCCAAGTGCTGCTGACTACCTTCACCGCGGTTCGGATCAAGGAGCGACCTGCGTGGATCCATTACTCACGGGTCAAGAAAGCTCCGGAGAACAAACAAGAGCAGACATCATGATCCTGATTCCACCTCAAACCCTTACAACTTTGATCATTGGACTCTCGATAAGTATAGCTCTTCCCCAAGACTATGCCCCAATAGACCCATGGTCTTATGCACACCAGTGTATCCACCCAGAGTTGGAAACGAAGGGACCCTATTTCGAGGTTTATGCTCTGCGTAACAATCAGCCATACCCGAGTAAAGTATGGGATCAGTCCTCCATGGTAGCATACAAGGGAGACCAAATCCAAATTGGGTGTCGAGAACTTGACCCAGTAGAAGGGAGAACAAGGCGGCTAGTATTAACAATTAAACCCTTGATGCTAGCCCCTGAACATAACTTAATTACCTTTAGTCCAGTGAAGATGGGCCAGCCCACTGACTGGACCCAGCAAAAGAGCCCAATCTCATGTCAGTGGAGTGACTTCCGAGAAGATCCACCCGGATCACAACCCCGAAACTCGGTAATCTATATGGAAGATTCGCTTGGGGAACTACATCCTCGAAACATAACCCTTGACCTCTACCCTCTTCTCTCTCCTGCGGGAAAGATCGTAGTATCTAGTGGTCCTGAGGAAGGGAGGGCACAGTGTGAGATGGCATTTAGATTAGATCAGTCGATGATGTTCACATGCGAAAGGGAATTGAAAACGCTGGAGCGGGGTATTAGCTTCCCTCAGCGGGCTGTCCAATATGAGGTGGCATTATCGGAAGGCATGATCCCATTGTATCCAGATCTAGACTTACCCCAAGAAATCACTCCACTGGTGGAATGTAAAATAGTGCATAACCTGACCTTTATAGGGCCTCAAGTGATAAGAAAATCTAATGAACTAAAATTATTATTAGACCCCACTTATTCTCTGAAGAAGGTGCAGATGAACATCCATACCGATGTTACACATTTGCAGAAGGATTGCCGCCCATTTATACAGCAAAGCCTCAAGGGATAGAATGCATGGCTAGCGACAAGGTCTTATCACAGGAGGGCACAAAGAGATCTTAGTGGGTGGGTCGGCACGGGATTTGGTATATTAAACACGATAGATCAAGAGGTATTAGTGAACAAATTAAGCACCGTCACGACGAACCTGGGAAAGCTTAAGATGCCCCTCAGTTCATCCATGCTTACATTAGCAGAAACACAATCGCTAGTAGTAAAATTGCTAACCATGGTAGCAAACCATACTGCAGAGGATTTTGTGAAGCTTGTTGATTATACAGGGGAATTTAGCAAAGATATTGCTCTCGCTATCCAATGTCCTCAGACACAACAATGGGTACAATCAGTAGCAGCAGGAATAATAATAAGAGAAGGAACGTCAGGTATATTACCTCAAGAAATAAGGGAAACAATATTAAAGGACAATCACACCACACAATTCGAGAAAGACCACCAAGCCTGGTGGCAATTAGTAAATTTCACTTATGAACCCCAACAAGAACACATTGAAGCCTATGTCCTCACCATTAGTGCGGCAGAGGAAAGAGCTATCTTTCCCATCCTCACTCTAGGGACAATACATCAGGGTGTCATTGTCAAGCCAATAGACCATAATGTCTGGGCTAGTTATGATTATACCAAAAAGAGGTGGCAATCGATTAGCACAGAAGCATGTATTCCTAGGGGACAGTTAGGCTATGTTTGCGAAAACGCCGTGGTAGAAGCAGAAGATTTATGCTTAGATGCCGAGGATAGTGTATGCACCTTTGAAATGCTTCCGCATAATAGAACACAGTCACAAGTCTACTATATAGGGAATGGGTGTGCTTGCGTGAGGACAGCTTGTGACAACGTCATTATAGATGGTTGCCAAGAAGAGACTAACAATACTAGCTTTTGTGTATGCAACTTTACCAAGATAATAGGTTGTGATTTTTATCATACTGTCCCAATAACTACCCAACAGCTAATTAACGCAGATTTTAACCTATATCAAGAGATACCGAAATTACAAATAGGGATGGACGTTGAAATTCTTAAAGCAATGCTCGCACATCCTAAATTGAAGGAATTGGTGCAAAAGGTGAATCAAACGACTAAACGAATGATATGGCAGGTGGAACATAATTCAGAGAAAATAAAGGATGTCCTGACCAAAGTAGAACAAGTAGGTCAGCATCATTGGTGGGATATTTTTACAGGACACTCCCCAACAGCTACACAGGTCTTCAACTACCTGGTGCACCCAATGCTAATAGTAATTGTAGCTCTGCTACTGTTAACTTTTACAAATATTTGCATGTGGTGGAGACTAAGGATTATAATGAAAAGAACTCAAATAGTTTGGGCTATGGTACGAGCGTATCAGCGCCCTACAGGAATAGAATTAGACGAAAGAATTCGTATGTTATAAGAAAAGGGGGGAAATGAAGCCCCAAACTGCCCATCCGATCAGCATTTTACTACTGCACAAGAACATAACTTTGTTATCAAAATGCTTAGGCAGAGCCACAGACTGAGAATCAACCCTGAGCAGTCCTATCCCATTCCCATCCCATTAGCTACTCACACGACCCCTAACACTAGAGCCATATCCCATATCACCGGCGGGTGGTCTCATGTTAGGTACAAGGGGATTCGCCCCCATCCACACTCAGGAATTGCTTATGATGCTGTATGGTAGGTTATTCATCAATCCGGAAGCAATCCTGGAATTATTGATAATGCTGTATGATAGGTTATTCATTAATCCAGAAGCAATCCTGGTGGATCCTTCTGTTTGAAGTTTGGTAAGCAGGGCAAACAATAAAGAGAGATAGGGATAAGGGAATTGTCGAGCTAAGCATGATCAGAGCTAATAATGTCAAACTGACCCTAAGAGCCGTGCCAGTGTCAAGCTGACCCTAAGAGCCGTGCCAAGCCATGGGAACCAAGCCAAGTACACCGGGAATTGACCATATTAGGATAAGAGTTCAAAAGTTTAAAGAGGAAGACTCATCAGAAGACCCGCGCCCATGAGGAAGGCATCGAAGGACCACCATGAATAATCCTCAAAATAGATGTCTCCGCCCACGCTCCGCCCACACCATGCCTCTTATGAATATGATGTAACCCTGCACCCAAGACTGTATAAAAGCTTGCTTCTGTTATGAGATAGCTAGAAATCCCTTTTGTGATTTCTCCGACGCGTCGTAATAAAATACCTCCTGTCTATGCTGACTTACTTGAGTCTCTTAGGCAGTTATTCTCGCCTTTTGGGGCAAAATTCGGCATCATACTCTTCTAGTATGTAATATCTAAGTAGATTTCTGCTTTCCTGAATACATTTCTCTGGTTCTGATGAGCAGTCTGAGCTGCATCCTCTGCCTTAGTGCTGTCCTGAGCTGCAGAAGATGCTTATCCTTCTTACTCAGTTGGACTCTCTGTCACTTGTCCATACCTAGATCACACAGACTATGGCCCAAAAAGCAGAAAGTGGAAGAGGCTGAGATTAACAACAGTGAACTCAGGTTTGAAATGCATTTAGCAGGCAAGTAATGGGGAAATGGCACATCCTCAGTTCACTGTTCCACCCAAACCACCCATTGCCTACAAGATGTTTACAGCTCTCCAAAAGGCAAGAGAAAAAGACAAAAGTAATCACGCAATATGTCTTTAGAAACCCACCAGCAAGGACATCGGATACCATCTGATGGTATCTGAACAAAATGGAAAAGAAAAAAAAAAAAAGAAAAAAATTCTAAGTAACCTTATATATAAATAGACTGTGCACGAGGCAGTCTAGAAGAACCTGTTTCCTCTACACTTACAACACAGTGCTATGAAAAATATTAGCCAATTAGAAATTACTTTACTATTTTAACTGCAACTTAAAACACTAATATCCAAGTTCCATTAAGACACCAATAATATTTTTCAGCAGTTCTAGTGTATTGCACTATCAGATACTGAGAGATCTGAGACAAATTCTCTATCCTCTCCCCAGCTAGGAGACAAGCCTCTGTGTGTTCTTAATTTACTTGAAGTCGAGTTAAATTGTGTACATTCCGCCCCTTGTTGAACTTCTCACATTCAAAACCCCAAGTTTTTGTTTTCATTATCTCAATGAAGAGTTGTTCTCTTTAGTTAGATCAGTCACCCACCCATCCCCACCCCACCCCTTTCAAGGACAGTTGCAAATATGTTTTACTTCTTGTTGCATTTTAAATTAGAAAACCTTAATGGCTTCCAGCAAAGGCACAATATAAAGCTAAATAGATGTCTCTCACTCTATTTCTTCAGGATGAGTCATCTAAATTGTTAAAACAGCAGTGACATATACAAGTAAGGGTACTAATGTCCTTCTTGGTGACAATTCAATAAAACAAGCAAATTATTTGCTTGTTGTTCTTGCCCTAAATATATATATATAGCAAATTAGACACTATGAGGTGACTGTAGTGGTACATATTTCCTTTTCCTTTAAGGCATTTTTTTAAATTTGATGCGTGTCTCCCCTTTCATTTTATTTCATTTCACTAATCTGATTATAATTTGAGTCCAAAACTTAAAATATTGGGTTGGCATTTCCAGACAGACATATGATCAGAAAATTCTGTAATTTAGCTTTATAGGACAGTTATTCCCTCTCAGTGTTTGTGCAAAATTATTCTGGTAGGATGGTTCTAGAAAAATCTAAATAAGGAACTAGTGTCAGCTGTAGAAACACATAGATTTGACATAGGCCTTCCACTGCAGTAATCTCACCTTTCTCTAATGATTTGGCTAGATGCCTACTGCATCTAATAAGCAGTTAGGTTGAAAAGGTTTTCCTGGGTTTGCCCTGCTTTGAAGTGCTTCCTTTTCACTCATTTCCTCTGTGCATGTGTGCTTGCATGCATGTCCCTGCCAGCTTCTGAGCTGAGCGGCTGATTCCAGTCCAAGTTTGTCCAAATAAGGATGGCAAACACTTCTTTTGGTGACTCACCACTCCCTTCTTCTGCACAGCCCCTTAACTGGACCAGTAAAGTGGCACATGTTGCTGGTTTAGCTCCCAGACAGACCCTCTTGCTGGGATGGTTTAAACGGGCATCCAGTAGCTGAAGTGGCACAACTACTCTTGAATGAGTAGTTAGGAATTGTACAGAAGAATGGAGGACAATGAATGTTCTAAATTTCTGCATTGTTAATGAAATCAGGCAGCTGGGTACAGAAGATACACACTTTTTAATGTTCTGAACAAAGGAAAAAACTCCACATGTGAACACTTCTCACTGGACATGAGAAGTAGAGAAAACCACTCTGTTTCTTAGCCTAGGTATTAATATGGAGTTTTACCTATTCTGAGTTTCAGCACTCAAATTGTTGTTAGCCTGTTAGGACACTCTTTCAGGCACATTGCAACTAGAAAACTGAACCTGAATTGGCTTGATAAATGGGCTGTAAAGGATGATAAAGGTCTCCTGGAAAATTAAAAAAATAGTAACTGTTTGTTTATACCTGCTCAGGAGTTCTGCTGAAAGTTTTCTCAAATACAGAATCATGTGGAGCATGAGATCCAAGTGAGATTCTCTGTTGTCACCTCAGACTGGCAATGAAGTGGTAAGGACTGGCAAACAGAGCAGCAGTCAAGTGGTAAAGACTGGCAAACAGAGCTTACACTTAACACATTTCTTGCAAACACTGAGAATTTCCATGCACTGGATGCTTCCTTCCTGGGTCTTGCATGTATTCTCAGCCATGTAGAGAGGAAGCTAGAAAGAACCAACAGTGGAGCTCAATCCTGCATCACCTGACTTCCAAGGATAAGAATAGCCTTGCTTAATTTCTGCAGTTCTAAAGATGGGTTTTGCCATGGCTGTTACTCATGCTGTAGCAGCTGAAACACTGAGTGCATGTGTCTGGCCCAAACATGAAAGCCCAAGTCTGAATTTACATTTCATAAGCAAAAAGGCTTTATGGATTTCCTTTTCTTTACAGATACATATGAGTCACAAAGAATGCTGAGAAAGAGAGCTTGGAAACAAATGAGGAAAAGACCCTCGAACCTCTACTATTGCAAGAGCACTAAACACACTTCTGAATCAGGCTGACAGCTGCCAGAATCTTGGAAGTGGCACTGGAGCTCTGGGTGTTTGATTCTTCCCATGCTGAAGCAGACAGGACTGAGTGCACACTTCTGAAGAGCAGAAATACAGAGAACAACTGAACCAAATTACCAGATTTTTCACCCGTTAGGAATACTTTGCAAGACTCTGGGTTTTGCACGTTTATTCCATCACAAACAAACAGATTCCAAAGGATAAAGTGATTCTAAGGTTCTCAGGCCATGCCGTTTATGGGGAGCCACTGGTTAGCAAATGCCAGTCTTGTTAAGGTTATCTTTTAATCTTGTTAACCTTGTTAACTTCCAAGGAAGTTAATAGGAGATTCCAATATTCCCACCAAAACATAGCAAAGGAAAGTTTCTTGTTTTTATGGTCAAAAAAGGTGACACAACAAAGGAATCTTTTTTCAAAGGTGTGTATTTAGGGCAAGAACAATAAGGCAGTGCCTGTTTGTTAGGGGAAGCACAATAGGGCAGTGTCATTGCCACTGTAATTGTGAAGCAATCAGGTTTGAGAGAGAAGGTTCAGATGAAGAGAAACCACACATAGCTGTTGGCTGAAACTTTCCAATTCACCCAAAACTGCTTTCAAAAGTCTCCTGATGATACGGAGTACATCTGTAAATCAACATTGAGCTGATTAATAATAACCACTATGCTCTATAGTTGCATAATTCTCCCATCTGATTTTTTTTTTTATCTTTTTGTTTGTTTTGGGATGAAGGAAGCTTACCAGGACATGCAGCATATGAAATAAGTTTTTAGACTGCAGTATATACATCAGTCCAGAGTGGTAGAGGCTTGGGACACACCCAGGCTGGAGATTCAGTGGATGGCAGGCTCTATGAATGACCACTGAATGTGTTACCCAATGGAAAATAAAGTTGGGAACCCCTAGTTTACAGTGTGCTAATGCCATCAGGCTATGTGTCTGCAAGATGCATTCTTTTCCATTTCCAAAAGAAGGAAATACAGTGCACAGGTACCCAATAAATTGCTGTAGCAGCTGTTTATCCACCACACTGTGGCAGGCGCTAGATAGTTTCCAAAAAGTTACCTCACAGTGATAAATAGAAAAACTTCATTGTTTTTATCATTAAGTAAGGAAGAATCTGCATCGCAGGGTTTGACAGGACATAAGTTCACACACTATGTATCCCGCTTTAATTTGTGATGTTGACAGTAAATGTGGACAGGGCAACAGAAGTTAAGGTTTTATTTTTCCCCTATTAGAATTAGTCTGAAATATTTACAGAGTCAGGGGAGATCTTGATTTCTGGTAAACTATTCAGCATGCCTCTAATTGCATTCAATTTTAGTATCAGATCAGCTCACAAAGGAACACTGCCCTTTGATTTAGCAAAATGCATGTTGGTAGATGGCCAGAATTTGAATTTCGTGAGATATCATTAGTTATCCTCAGAAGTGCTGTCTTTGTGCTATTCTGAGGTCTGAATATTTAGATGAATTAGGAGATCTGAATTTGCCAAAAGGCTATGCAGCTGGAGTGTGAGATTTGTTCATCATTGCCAAGACAGAGCAGAGCATGGCTCTTTGTACAATAACATGCAGTTTCAATGAGATATACAGAGTTTGATGATAACATTTTCTAAAATGGATGCTATCAGCTCAACTTGTGACAAAAAAGCAACTGATGGCAACTTCCAAATATTATATGGGCTGCCTTGAGTCTATCATCATTAGACTTATCGACCGTAAGCATTTTGATTGGAAGCACTGATGTGCACACAGCTGACTCACAGTGGACTGTGTATGTCAGGCTTGCATTATGGTTGCTGTCTGTGACATCCAGTCAGGCTCTGACTTTGCTCAGGAGACAGACAACTGGAATTTTCCAGTGCCTTCTGTGTACTAGCCCTCTATAAATACAAAACTATAGATGAATCAGCCAGTCTTCCTGACCTCCAAGTATCCCTGAAAGAATAGCTCTCAGGCAGATTGTAACAGGAGAACAGATCATCAGACTTTCTCAAAAGTCTGCATATGGCTATAGTAATACCATGGGACACAGCTGCCCAGGGTCTGTAGGGTCAGGAGGCAAACAGGCAGTACAGGATATTCAGTACTTGTTATACTCAAGCTCAGAGACTGGAAAAAGTAGTTACTGAAGTGGATAGCTGAAAAGTTATGGGCAGATACATTATGTTCTGTTTGTAGAGGTGGGAAACAGCAAGTGTCTGTTTGTGCCAGGCATGGTACAAACACAGAGCCCAGAACAAGGAGATCACTCAAGCAAATGATAGCTCTGCAGTGCAAAATCTGTGAGAGATGAGGAGCAAACTTTCCAACCCTGGAATCATGCAAACATTCAACCAACTGATGAGAAGAGGCGAGGTCTCAGAGATCTGAAGTCACAGGCTGGGCTTCTCTTGAACCTGCCAAATCATGCTTCCGCTCTACTCAGCACCTGTTGTGGGATCAGCACAAGTGTCATTTATATGAATCAGAGTAATTCAGCTGAAATTTTATTCTCAAAGGGAAATTGTAACAAAGGAATTATGTTTGAGCACACAGCTGCACTGGCAGAACATTACTTCAAATGCTATGCTTCAACTTGCTGTTCTTATTCATGTTTTAAAATTTATGTGCCCTAACCTATGGCCAGGTGAGACCAGTCTTCAGGCCTGACCTCTGCTCTTGACACGAGGGCCATGGGATGCAGGGAAGTTTTGGCAAAGGCAAAGCATACTCTGTAAAGGCTGACCTGGCAGATCCAGAAGTGTCACACCTTCTATTCCATTCTTCCTTGGTTTACAGAAGAACCTCCTAAATAATTTATTGGCAACTGCAGTCTGTGATTATGTTGTGAATACTACTGGTAAATACACAAAATATACAGTCTTCTATATGAAACCTAATCACACTAAGTCCTTAGCAAAGCAATCTTTTATTGGAAGGTTATTCAGCAAAATTTATTACTGACATTCAAACATTGTCATCACTATTACTACTGTTTCAAATTATTTTCTACAAATAGTCACAGAATTTACATCATTTACAACATATATAGATTTTTATTCCTTGGTACTTTTAAGACTAACTGGTTTTTATCATTTGAGATTTTAATTTGAGAATGAACTTTGATTACAGTGATGTTCATTACAATAAATGGCCTTCACATATGCATTTATTCTACAGTTTTCTGTCTTAAGTTTCTGAAACAGTGCCAAGATATTTCACCAATAACACCTATAGTACTGATTTTTAAAAATGGGGGGTTTTTTGTCCTTTTTGCACTCAAGGCGAATGAAACAGAGAAAACACACCCAAACAAATCATCATCCTGAAGTAACTGCTTTGTTGAAACCATTGTTTCATCTTCTTAAACTTCATGTTCTCTCATTTCCACATATACAATCCTCATTTTTTTCTCATACTGTGGTAAATTACTTATGGACTTCACATATCATGAGACATGTAAGCATATTTTGAGCTAACAAATATTCAGCTTTTACCACACAGTGGCTCTTAAAATACAGAAAGATAAAGTGGGTGCGACTATAGCAGAAGACATTAATAAATACCCCAACATCTTCTTCAGTTGCTAATGACCACGTGGCAGGCAGACTGTAAATCATATAAGCTCCCTATTTTTCTCCAAATGTCAGTACTTGCTGATTGGAGAGGGTCAGAATTTCCCCTTTCAGTTTGATTTTCTTTAGAAAGACAAAGAAAGTGAAACATCCTTGTTTCTTGTACTGTGCAGAGTTGGAAACATGAATGAAACTCCTTCAGTATGAATAATACTTTTGTCTTATGAATTTTAAGTTACATATCCAAATTTAAAAATATTAATTGAGTTACCTTCCTGCAATGCAAGTCTGACTTTTTAAGAAGTTCTCTTGTTCTGTTTTTATCTTGCACTTGCTGCTTCTTAGGCTGCTCCACAGAAAATAACCTAACAATACTGATTTCAGAAAGTTATATGATAGGCAAGTTGCTGACATTAATGTTTAGCCAAAGGAAAGATGTTTGGTATTTATTAAGACCTTTTAACATCCTTGTACTGAATATTTTTTCAGTATTTTCATGAATCCAAAGTCAAATGGCTTCTTTTGGGTTTTGTGGTTTGTTTTGCTTTGTTGGGTTTTTGGTTGGTTTTCTTCCTTTACTGATGCATAATCTTACATTAGCTGCAATGAGTATATCTGTCTATTATATTCCACAACAGCAAGACAACTTCAGGGCATCATCAAAAGTATATGGTTGCATTAAAGGCAAGTTCCTTGTATTTAAATCACCTTCAATGGTGAGAAAAACAGAAGCAGTTATGCAGCTACAAATCATAAACAGAATATTTCTAGTGCTTCTTACTGTGAACACCACAGTCTCCACACAAGACTTCCTTAAATTCCACTGGCATAGTTCATTTAAGTAGGTGATTTTGTCCACATGCTCCCAGGAACTTGGGTCAGACAAGATGACCCATTGGGCCTAGAGGAAAATCAAGGCAGAAAAGTCCCTCAGAATGTCACCAAGCAGTGTTCAGACAAAGGGTTATAGGGATGCTTTGTGTTGTGAACCTGTTTCATTACAGAATGGAAAGTTTAAATACCCCTGTAGTATTGTCACTGAGCAGCTCACTGTAATACCTGTGGAATTGACCCAGAAGAACATGGATGTCCTGAAAACATAAGTGATATAGAGGAATCAGAAGTTTATGATAGTCTTCATAAACAAAACTTCAGTGAGATTGATAAAACATCAAGCTGAAGAACCTCACAGTTGTAAGACCTGGAGTATTTATCTAACTTACTTGTGGATGACATTTATTTAGAGAAAAGCAATACTGTGGCAATCAGTCAAGACAATTACTTGGGAACTAGCCAGAAAAATTGAATTTCTGAGATTAAATCTGCATGTACAGAAGTTTGTGATGCAGCAGTATGGCACCATTCCACCCCACACATTATTTTTTGCTCTAGGTAGTGTAGATGAGCCATGCAGCGGGAATTCGGTTTGAGAAGGGACACCTGTCCTTGTGGTGAGTTCCCACATTCAGGTTTTGTGAGCTGAGTTGCTATACCTTTACTGTCCATGTGGTACCAGCTGAACGGGATCCTGATGATTCAAATTAAAGTTTTTTATAGTGCTTAAGTACTGCCAGCCACATGGCTCGGTGGTAGGCCAGTGAGAAATAGCCCTTTGGAACAAGACACCTACCAGCAAGTGGAAAGCCTTTGGTTTACTCACAAGAACCCAGCTATTATCCTGACAAAACCCAGTGCATTTCTAGCCCTGCCACTCAGCAGACAAATGTCGATAGGCATATTACTCAGAATTGGTTAGTACTCGATTAACACAGAAGGTAATAGCAGTCCTGACAAAATTAAACCCCCATTTACGAATTTTAATGTTCAAAAGCTGTTCTTTAAAAAAATAGCCATTACTACAACAATAAAATGTGAGGGTTCCCCACACACTGCGCTGCTCAGCACCACAAAGCCCGCACAAAGCTCTCCAGGCTCCCAGCTGACCTGGTGGGACAGCATTGTCTGGGCAGCCACTGCAGCAGCCCACTGGTGCTAGACTGGCAGGCACACACATTTAATAACTAGCAAAGGTCCACAGCCTTTTCAGTGAACACTACTGTGCCTTCAGTGTGCTGAAGAAACTATTTACTTACTGTAAAATGTTCTTCTGTATATAACCTGCCTACCACCAGGGGCAGAGAAAAAAGGAGAGAGATCAGAAAGATTACGTGGGAGAAACTGCAAACAGCAGGAAGAAACTGCAAACAAAGATTGAAAATATCTTATTATTCCAAATTTCTGAGCAATGCTTGAAATTTTTCCTACACTTCTGGGAACCACAGGCTGTCATCATACATATGTCTGTGGAAAGTTGATTCTCTGTACAAATATGGCACAACATTCATGTCTAATGTACAATTCCAGTGCTCTGACCATTTGATGCCTGCAGATGTCATAGTGTTTCCCCAATCGCTAACACAACTCCAAGACAGTCAAGATCCTGTGTTCACCTTTTGATCTCCCTTAAGACTGCAGAACTTCCTTCTAAGAGCAGGTATTGAATTCTTTCTGTTGTTTTGTTTTATTATTCTTCCTTACAGGAAAAGTCAGCATACGAAGGACTTTGTTACTAATTCATTAATCAGCAAAATTACCTGCTTTTCAGGCAGCAGATCCTGGCTGTTCAGTGACAATGACTGAAGTAGCTGTCTCTCTATACCAAGGAAGCTATGTCATTTTCTTTCCTCTTTCCCCCAAGAGGTGTGAGGGACTGTGCTGCCCCAGCCCCTGCCCCTCAGTCTCCCCTGCACCAGCAGCTTTCCTCGCTGTCCCCAGCCAAGTACATCAATGCAGTCTGGGAAACAGGACCAAAACCTGATTAAAGACCTTCAGAACATGGCATGACCCTCCCCTTGGCTCCTCTGGCCCCTCTGCTCTCTACCCCATGGGGAGGGCAAGGACCAGGTATGCCTTCCTCAGCCTGATTGGATTTCCTGGCACCCAGAGGAAGATCTCAATGTGGTTTTGATTCCTCCTCTGGGTTTTAAAAATGTATAGCTCAAATACTCTGATACATGAATTCATTCATATGTCTTTGCTACCAAGAAGATAATTTATGAGCACTTTGATTTTGTTAGCTAAAAGCTAATGGCAGTGTCATCTTATCTATCCAAATTCAGTCTTCCAGGGAATCCTAAAGGAGTGTGCCAAGATGCTAAGGTTATGGCTTTTCTCCAGAGGAAGAAAACCTCTGTGCTCTGCCGCATCAGCACCAGAGGGTTCACAAAGTGGGGCATGGCTACTGGGCCAGGCAGAGGAAAGCCCCCCTGCTCCCCAGGTCTCACAGGGAGGCAACTGAAAAAGGGCAATTACTGTCTTAACAATCATCCTTGCTCAGGGACACCCCAGTGAAAGTGCAAAGCAGCCGGAAAACACATTGCTACTGCAGCTTTTAGGGGATCATATGCTACAGCAAGGCAAAGGAAGAAAATGTTTGCAGTAATTGTCAGCTTGTTACCCTCAGCACTTGTGTCAACAGAAGGCAACTCTCAGACATGGTGTGACAAAGCTGTTGGAATGTTAGCACACTTCAGTGGTTTCCTTTTTAAACCTATTGCTTTGTGGCAATCAGCCTGGACATAATTAATTGCACCGGCTGCAGTACTCTCCTCAGCAAGGGAAGCTGCTCGCGGCAGGTCACCTGCCAGGCCCCTGGCGCAGGGCTGCATTGCTGCACGCTGCAGGGCCCCAACACCAGCCTGCACTGCTGCAAGCTGCAGTGCCCCAACGGCGGCCTGCACTGCTGCAAGCTGCAGTGCCCCAATGCCGGCCTGCACTGCTGCAAGCTGCAGTGCCCCAACGCCATCCCCCTCTGCTGCAAGCTGCAGCTCCTCAATGCGGGCCTGCACTGCTGCAAGCTACAGTGCCCCAACACTGGCCTGCTCCCAGCTCTTCGCTTCCCACCCCCGACTGCAGCAGTCGGCAGGGCTGTCTGTGCTGCCGAGCAATGTGGTGATAGCAATCACATCGCTCTGCTCAAGGGTTTGTGCTATTGCATCTTCCAAGCCAGTAGCTCTGCAGCCCCCTTCACTTTTTCTTTGTCTCAGAGGCTATGTGATAAAAACCACCTCCTCAAGGTTACATAGCTCACTGGTGTCAGAGTCAGAGAAATAAATTAGTTTTTTTGCAATTGCTGGCCATGCTGGCTTAAAGTTCTCCTGCAGAGAAGCTGTAACAGCCCCGGAGGTGGAGAAAAGCCCACAGGGAAAGGCCAGCAGCAGTTCAGCTGATAATACAGCAGAGAAGCAGCAAAACACAGGTCTGCATGGACTGTAAGGCAGGCATCAGCAAGCATTGCCCTCATCACTTGCAAATACCCCATTACTCTGTTAGAGCCCAAAGCATGAGAATTTTGTATGAATGAGAGTCCATCTTCCAGTGAAGTTTGGAGAAAAGCAATCCCATCCTCTTTTCAAAGGAAAATGGAAAGCAGCTTTATCTAAATGCAAATATTTTACTACTGATTCAAGTTAAACTTCTACTCATAAACTCTTCATATATACCTTTTCATAATGGAACCAAGATTAATCTTTTGTAGTTTATTCTGCAAAACAAATTAAGAACATTTTAATAACTAATACATACCAGCCATTCTTAACACCAGCATGAAAATGTGAATACATTCAGACATATGTCTGCTGTTAATACAATCTGTGAATAAACCCTGCTACAACAGTATTTTCCTAGATTCACATCTTCTCTTAATCCCTTGTAGCTCTGCAGAGTTGACTGAGATGATCTGTGAGCCAAATAAATGTGTTACATTACAAAAGCTGTTAACATCCATTTACAAAATGTTTTTTTTACTTTTTGCTTTTTGTTTGTCTGACACTAAAACAGCACAGTGACACTTCAGATAAATACTGTCTCTTATATAGTATGTATATATGCACTACTGTTTTTTCTGTATGTCTGTGATATACAGTGTATATGTATTATAAATGCAGTACTTTTTGGTATATTAACTGGTTTTCAACCTAACTGTACACTGAGAAATATTCCATAGTAACATACATGACCTTGCCTTTCAAAGCTAAGGGTCATGCCTCTGTTGCACTCACTCTGGCAATTCAGCCCTAATTAACTCACTAGGAGATTCTCAGCCAAGTTCAGAATGCTTTAAAAAGATGTACCATGGGCACTCTAATTAATTTCAATGATACAGATTTAAAAATTATTCCCTTTCAGGTGTACATTTATCATCTTTGTGAGATTTCATTAAAAACTTTGTCTTGGCCACTCACTTCATAAACAATGAAAATGAAACTAGATTAAATCTTACAGGCTAAAAATAATTTTTCAGATCAATGATGTGCCTTAGGAAATTTAGCATCTTTTCTACAGATTACTAAAAATATATACAAGAGATAATTTACTACATAAGAGAGCTAATTATTAGAAAAAAATAATGACAGTTTCTCTGAAACTTTCATCTCTGAAAAATATAATACTCGGTACCTTGCATGTATGCCTGTTATTTATGTTTCTTGTGTGATGATGAAAAAATTGTCTTTTTATTTGGTGTATAATTTTCTTTGACTTTACTATGCACTGCTTAATATTCAAGGAATTCTTCAGTCATATACAGTACATGTTGTACTGCTGTTGTGAGATAAGATGCACCTTCAACACAGCTGACACTAGGAACTGAAGTGGCAACCTTTATCATTCAGACTCCCTTTATGACTCTCTACAGCTTGAACTAAGATAACAAGTTTCTCAATGAATAGATTAATATTCAAGATACATCAAGTTCATGTCCAACAAATTAGGTAAGTACAATGTTAGGGAATCTAAACTGGTAAGAGTTTATGTTATATCACATTCATATTTCTTCACACATTGCCAAGCAACTAGCAATACCAATAAGAACTGATGAGAGAAAATCCACTGTATCCTGTGCAACAGAGCCTCTAGCTCCTTTGAGCTCCTGTCAATTTGTCTTCCCTTCTGGTCCTAAAAACAACCTTTGACTGTGTGGTAATTCTGACATGCCGAAAGAAAAGAGTGAAATTATTCTACAAACACTCAGTGCATTCTTGTCAATTAATCTAATCAAACTGAGAAACAGTAATATGTCTACAAGGAGTAAGTGCTATTACCAAGACAGAAACATACCCTAACTGTCGAGGTCTGAGCCCAGGGATTTTGGCGACAGGTGAAAAGCCCTCAGCAGCATGGCCTAGCAAGGCACGCAACACATTGTGGCAGGTAGCCATGCAACTAAATACCTCTCCTGGTTTCAGCTACAGAATTCTCTCAATAGCTGTTACAGTGCTTGTTTTGGATTCAGAATGAGAAAGGTGATGATAACTCACTGATTTGTTTATCTGAAGTTAGGGACTGTTTATTCCCTTGTCTCATGCTGTGCCAGTGAGGAGGTATGCAAAAAACCCAACAAACTGGGAGGGAGCATAGCTGGACAGGTGACCTGAACTGGCCAAAGGGATATTCCACACCACAGAATGTCACACCCAGTCCATAAACTGCGGGGAGTCACCCAGAAGCTCCTCCAGTCTGGGCCCAGGAGGGGCTTCTGGCATCTGTCAGTGGGCAGTGAGCAATTGCATTGTGCATCACTTGGCTTTTTTCCATTATTATTATAATTATTATAATCCCCTATTATTTTATTTTAATTATTAAATTGTTCTTTTCTCAACATACAAGTTTTAAGTTGATTCTCTTTCCTATTCCACTGTGGTGGTGCAGAAGAAATGGGGGAACTTGAGGAGTGGCGGCATGGTGTTTATTTTCCAGCTGGGCTTAAAACAACAGCAACATTTGAGGTGAGTCTGCCCAGCTACTAACCTGAAAAGGATGTTTTTGTAGTGAGACACAGAAGACACAGAAAGGACGGGAACTTGTAATATCGCTATGAGCAAAATGTCCCTGGCTATATAGAATCATAATGAAGGACAATTGAACCTCAGGGAGCCTGAAATATCCTCCTTCACTCCAAAACAATAAAGACTGAAAATGGGCATGAGAAAGAGAAAAAAAAATAAAATACATGCAAAATCCTCTGCACTGAAAACCAGCAAAGATAATAAAGCTTTCTGGTGCATTAAAAGTATTTTCTGGTTGTGTGGTTGTGGTGGTTTGACCAGGAAGGAGTGGGAATTCTGGGAAGCTGTGGTCAAACCAATGAAGGTTTTGGGTTTGAGACTGGCACCCGGTGTAGCCAGTGGGGTTTGGACACACCTCCGAGAATACACAGGGGTTAAAAGCAGGGCACTGCCCTTGGCACTCCCTCTTTTGGACATCGTCGGCGAAGAGGTCAGATCTCTTCCCCCGTCCAGCCTTGCTGCTGGGCGGGGGAGGGGCCGCCATGCGGTAGGCCCGGGGCCTGGACAGAGATGGGGGTTGAGGGGGCTTTCGAGGATGGAAGGGTGGAAGATCCCAGAGAGTCAGCCCTCGGGCAGCCAGCGCCCCCCCCCGGAGAGAGAGAGAGAGAGAGAGAGGAGAGCCGGCGTCTGAATGTGATAGCAGCCGCCCAGGAGGAGAAGGGGGGAGGGAGAGTGCCCGGCCGGAGCGGCAGCGTGTGGGCAGCGTGTGTGGGAGTCGCTCCGGGACAGACAGAGACTGAAAACTTTTAACCCTTTCTTGCATGATTGGGGCCTTGCAAAAATGCTAATCCTCCTCGAAGCTGAATAAGAAGGGAGAGATGAGATGAGACAAGGACCTGGCCCGAAGAACGTGGAGATGGGGATGGGGATGGGGAACGTGGATGGGGAGAGATGATTTGGAGTGGCCTTTTGGCTGGACTTTTCTTGTGGCTATGGACTCAGTTGTTCCTGTGACACAGACTGCATTTAGGGGGAGGCAGTGCCTCAAAACCAGGAAGGTTCTTCGTGAGGACCCCCCGGCCCCAGGGGGTTGGAAAAATATGGGGGGGACAGATGTCCCAAAAGCAGAGACTGTGCCTTTTTGGAGTGAGACAAGGCATCCTTGAAAGACAACCCTAAAAGCAGCTCTGGCCATGTCTCAGTGGTGAGAGCACTGGGCATGGAAGGAAGATGTCACAAGCGGCAAAAGGACTTTTTTTTCCGGGCGGTGCCGAAGTGACAGAGAAGCACACGAGGTTTCAGTGTGTTTCCAGGAGAAGCCTATGGAACGAGAAGGACTCCTTTCCTCTTCATGAACTGAAGTTTGAGTATACTAAAGTGTGGGGCCAAGGCTGGGCAGTTGGTGTTTTGGGAGAATGTATCGGATTGGGAAAGTCAGGGAGTGGGGAGGAGGAAAGTTTTTTTTTGTAAGGTTTTCAATTTTTTTTTTCTTTTCCTTATAGTCTTTCCCTATTTTCCTGTAGTTTAGGTAATAAAGTGTTTTTTTATGTTTAAGTTGGAGCCTGTTTTGCTTATTCCTGGTCACATCTCACAGCAGACACCAGGGTGAGGCATTTTCATGGGGGGCACTGGCTCTGTGCCAGGCTCAAACCATGACAGTGGTGCTGTTGGCAGTACCTCACTACAAGCAGAATAAAGAAACTTTTGGTCCTTGAGAAAATAGGTTATTGCCATTATCCTTGCTCCCTCTTCCAGGGCTTTTTTTTTTTTAATGCATCAACTGATGACTGTAGCAGACATCCTGCAGCTGAATATAGCCTCACTGGCTGGAATAAACCCATTTTTATAATGACAGTACAACTCAGAAGTTAAGAACAACTTCCACTGCAGAATGAATGTTACTGGACCTTTGGCTTCAACTTTGTTCCTAAGGAAAATTTATTTTAAAAGGTCTAAGAAAAAAAATTATTTCATATTTCATGTGCTTACATTTCCAGAACTTTAATACTCACAGCCTGATTTAGACCTAAAGGGAAGCAAGTCACCTAATCAGCAGCATCATTTTCTAAAACATTCTTTAAGATGTTTTTTATAAGTTTGCTATACCTGTGCTTAATCCCAGTATTTCAGTTTAAATAGGCGTGATCACCAGTTGTTCAACAAGAGGCAAATTCCATTCCCAAGACACAGAACACATTTTCTTCAATTTTCTCTCTTTTCTACTTCACCAGCTCTAATGATTTTACAAATGGTCCTCAGTTTTGTTCTTTTGGGCAAGAAAAGTGAGTGCTAAAAATACCTTTTTGTTGGTTTATCTCTTCAAGGGGTTAGAATAGTGGAGCCGATTCTCCTTGATACCAGATTGAATAAATAAAAGGACTCAAGTGCCCTCTTGTGTTTCTCTGCCTAAAGCTTTGAGAGGCTTAAGAAAATACATAATATTTCAATTGTGAATACAAAAAAAAAAGAAAAAATATCCTTAAGAAAATATTTAAAATCATATAGCTCTTAAAACATGAGCGGTATTCAGAATTTTTTTGCCTAGTCTTTCAAGCAAGCACTATCTCGTTTCAAAGCATGAAAATTATGCTGAAATACTTCTAGTCTTTGTTGATCCTTTGCCCTGTACTGTACTGCATCAGCACTGCTGCATTCACATCTAAGTTACAGCATAAATCAAGAAAGCATCAGCAGAATAGAGTTACAAAAATAAACACTCATAAAAGTCCAAAATGTGACATTTTGCTTTAGTCCATTTCCTAAAGTAACATCTTTTAAAATGGCAATAAAGCAAGGTTTTATGCCAAAAAATCCTTTAAGTACCAAATATTTAGTATTAAACTGGCATGGTTTTTGTCAGGTGAAGGGGACTACTTGTGTTAAGAAGGGATAGGACCTTTTCACCAAGACCGAGGGACAGGCCTGAAATGTTTTTGTGGTTGCCTTATGTTTCACACCAGGATATGCATGTTATATGCAAATGTTAATGTTTATATACTCTTTTAGTGTCCTTTTCTTGGGAGAAACAACGTGAATGATAGCAACAAATTTATCAATCATTTGTGAAGAAGAAAAATACCTAAAAAATGAATTCACTTTGGAAAAATCAATGACAGTTTGAATGCAATAGTTTGCAAAGCAGACTCTCAAACTTTCATGTGTCTTTTACTGGGCATATTCCCAGCACATTTAGCTTGTTGAGAAGCGTTGTGATTTGGGAATGGTGTTCTCCAATTTCATGCTCCCACTAAAACCATGCTGCCACCCACTTGCTCCCCCTCTCCCTTCTCCTCCCTCTGCGGGTGACTGGGGAGGAGAAATGGAGGCACAAAAGTTGAAAATCACAGGTTGAGATAAGAACAATTTACTGGAAACAGCAATGAGACAACAACACTAGTGGTAACAGCAACAATATTAATAACAAAAGCGTTAAACAAAAGAGATTCACATACAAAATTCTCAGTTTAGAGCCTACCTGCCTCACCCTCCTGGCAGGAACCCATTCTCCTCAAAATACACTCCCTTTCCCCTGCCTCTGACAATGATGTGAAGTGGTAAAAAATGACCTCTGGGTTCTGGCTGTTCCCTCTCATGACTACTGCAAAAATTAAGATGGTCCTGGCCAAAACCAGAACAACGAAATAAAAATCAAAAGCAGTATACGACGTCTATGAAGTAAATTCAGATACCTGCAGCAGGACAGGTGATACCTGCTCCTGTCCTGGCCTGGCAGAGACATCAGGCACTGTTCATCACCTGGGTTTTCAGCTCACAGCACAACATTCCTGTTCAATTACTGCGTTGCTCTGTACCTTCATTTCTGACTAGGAGGTCCCTGCAGATATCTCTTTTAATATATAACAGTTGTAGTGGAGCAGTTGTTTGGGAAAAGAAGAAGAGGTTCTAGGGTCTTGGAAATTTTGCCTGGAGATGAATGATTCTCTCATTGAAGTGGCTGGCTTACAGTTGCAAAGATTTAAATGTTCATTTTTAGGTTGCAGTTCTGTAGTTCTTTTCTTTTTCCCCAGCTATAAAGGCTTATTCTGAAATGAAAGATACAGTTCTGTTCCACTCCTATTTGATGCCCATCAAATTAAAAGTTAAATGGGCCTCTAACCACAAATATTAATATAAAGCAGACAATAGGATGGAGCTGGGCTGTCTTTAGGTCTGTCCAAATTCAAAACCTGATATGTGTGCAGAACTGGGCTGTCTCTGGAGGATTTCTGCTTTATTTCCCACAACTCTGCTATAATTTGTCACATCTATGTTTTAGGCACAATCTAAGGCAGATTCCTCCTTGCCTGAGCTTCTCCACACAGACACACACTGACATGGCCTCTCCCGAGGAGAGTGGAACAATTTTTTTGGCTGGCAAATCTCCCAGAGGACTCTGAGCTCTGCAACAATCTACATGGGGGTAACTCAAAACCCACAGTCCTGTCCCATCCCCTCCTTCCTCCCTCTCTCCCTCTGCTGTAATGGAATGTTTTCTGAAAGCTCCCATTTTCACAGCCTGTTATTTTTCTCCTTCCTCCTCTACTACCACTTTATAAGCCAAGACCTTACAAATCAATGTTTCACCACCACCAGGTAAAAATTCAGGAACTCTGAAGAGGGTTCACTTGTTATTGTCTCACTGATTCCACCCTACAATATCTGAATACTGATCTAGTCTTTGATGACAGAAATCCCTTTCTGAAATATAATCTGGCTTACAGATACAGCTATTTGGGTTTATTAATATTCATAAATACAGACAGGCATAATAGCAGTGAAGGACTGCCTCTGCTATGATAGTATTAATCTAGTATTTTTCACTTATTACTGCCTTATATTCTTTTCTATTTGGATGTCTTTTTTGGTTTATGTGTTAAATTTTGTCTTTATTTGTTTCTACTGCTCATGAATTGTGCATATGCCCTACATAAAAAGCTGTGTGAAACTCCATAAAGCATGAAAGAGCAATTCCCATCAGACAGATGACTAGCATGACCTAGTAACCTGCTTTCTTCACTCAAAGTTAGAACTAGTATGCCATTTCTCTTTTCTTGCCATTCCCCTCACTGAAGATTCAATCCAAAGACTTCTGGGTTCAGCAGAGCTCTTCCCAGTGGCTTTTTTTCTGGGCTGTCCATCAGGAACCTGACTGTGATACACACTAGATCACTGACCACTTTTCACAGCTTTGAAGAAATAAAACATGCCTCTGAACTAAGCATTGAACTCACTGGCTGAAAGACCATGACTGCTAGCCATGAAAAGCAGGCAAGTGTGTTTTGGAAAAAAGAGAACAGAAGCCTTGCACAACCACTCTGTGGGGAACTGAATGATAAATCTCTGCTGTTTGTGGTGTCCTCTTCTCTCTGTAAACACAGATACTGATCTGAATAAGTAGGTATTATACCTATTCACAAAAAGTGCTGATACAAAATATGTTGAGTTATAAAATTATCATAATGAAATCAGACACTCCCCTGAGCACAATGAATCTTGCAAGATTGACTAGTGACAATACATGTGATGATCTTACAAATGTAAAATTTTATCTTCTTCAAGTAAACTATGACTGAATTTTATGATAGTGTGATTATACAGAATATTCTACTTTTGATTTTCTTTTTGTTTAGAGAAATGAATATGCATGTTGCATACCTACTCAATATAGGTAAAAAATTCAGACTATAATTTATTAAACGGATTCAACTATCTGTTCTTTGTTACTGTAGGATGAGATGACAGGGAGTAAAAATAAGAAAGGATTTAGAGATGCTGAATAGAGGACAGTGTCATGATAAGTGTCCTGGTTTAGGGCAAATTTGTTAAAGAATCTGCAAAGGAGGGCCCCTCCAGAAAGCAAACCCACACGGCCCCTCCCCCCAACTGGTTCGGGAAGAATCCCTCGGAGAGAGGTGGAAAGCACCTGTTTATTTGACTGGCACAACACCCCCCAGCACACAAAATGAAAAATGAAAATGAGAAAGATGACAAAATCAGAAAGTCTCTTGCGGGGGTGGTTGCTCTGTTCTCAGTCCCTCCGGCGCTGGGCCAGCTGCTCCAGCCATACGGTGCGAACCCTCGGTGTTCCCGGGTCCCAGTCCGGAGCAGGTTCGAGATGGTCACAGAAAGAGGAGAGAAGAAACAGTCCAGGAAGGAATGTGGACTGTTTAGCTAGAACTAGCTAATAAGCAGAGGCCAAAGCAGAGTAGAAGCGAGAGCAGAAAAGAGAGCAAGCAAAGCAGCAAGCTGAAAGCAAGAAGCGAAAACAGCCCTATGTACTGCCTGTCTCTGTGTCCCTGATAAGAGAAACCCTGTTGTAGTGCATTAGTTAAGTTCATTTAATTCCTCCCCCATTTTATGTATCTGCTCCCCACCATTTTGTGTTAAATGGTTCTGCCCTCCTCAGTTTTCCTGCCACAGCCCTGCCAGTTACATTGTCAATCTTTTAGGTTATATAATTCCTCTTCCCCTTTTTCCTTTATATGTATGCTTTTTCTCCTCCCTGGGGCCAAGTCAATCACCCCCCCACTCCACCTAGTATTCCAGAAGCTTCTCCTCTTTGGGCGTTGTGGTTGGCTGTGGTCCCAGGGCCCCTCCCATACCTGGTACCTATTTGGGCTCTCCACTCTGTCATTTGTGTTAAGCTCATCCCCTCTTCTCCTCCTATTGGTCTTTTGTAAACCCCTCCTGGATCCACCCCCTTCCCTTTATAAGCCCGATGCACTTTTTGTTCTGGGTCATTTGCTGGTACACCAGGGGGTTCTTCCGTGGCTGGCATCATGGGCTTTCTAATAAACCTGTTTGGCCCCCAGCGAGCGTCCAACTCCTTCCCTCTCATCGTTTAGCAGCGATCCAGTCCACAACCAGCACAGCCCAAGGCCTTATGACGTCGAGGGGTGCTGGCAGACTGTGCACCTGGGTGTCGGCCTTAACCTCAGGTAGCTGGACTGTGACCTTCTCTGCCCTTGAAGGCCAAATACACCTCGCTGCAAAACCCGAACAAAACTTCCACTCTTCAGAGCCAGTCTTAAAGGCACAGAACATATGAATGGGGATACAAGCATCATAACGTCACCCCAGGACCTTAAGTCACACAATTTTCCACATAATATTTTGCTATGATGCAATACCAGCAAAAATCTTATAAGCCCTTGATTTGTTTGGCTATTTCTATTCAGATATGTTTTCAAATAAATTTGTAGTCAGCAAAACTTCTAGGCGTGTGGTCATTTCTTACTTAAAACTGTAGTCAATATATCAGCTCTATCAGTGCCTGTAGGAAACTCACTGGAATATAGCACTTGTCATGCTCTAGATAGATGATGAAAGTTGCCCTTCCAAAAGGATTATTCTTTCAAAGGGTTGTATTTTCTGCGTGTTTGTATTCCTCTGTCTGTGTCAAATATTGGCCTTGTGGAACTGACAGAACAGCTGACTGTTCTCACAGATTTTTGTTTCTATTCTATACTAAAGCATTAGCTATAGTCAAAGTATCAGTTTTGAAAAACACTTTGGAGGATTAGGGCATAACAAAGGTTATTTATTTCCCTTTTGTCATGTTTGGATGTGTATTTAATTACCAGGGCACATGATAAATAAATCTAGTCAGCCACGTTATAAAACAAGAATTGAATAGTTTACTGAAGTTAGAGGGAAGTCAAGGATATTTTTTTGTTCCCCAGAGATGACGTGTCTGCTTTTAAAAAATTTTCCATTTGATGCTCCATATAGATACCAGAGATAAGTGAATTCTTGAAATGACATGAATTGGCATTTCATAAGCAAAATCAAACTGGTGTTAATGACTTAGGCGCAGATAAGCTAATGGTGCTAAATAAAACCTTAACAGCTGAGGATCTAACATAATGCACATCTTAGTATGAGCTTAAGCATTTCAGCCAAGAATCACACCTGAGAACATGAGTTCTTCTGTAATTATTGGTGGGTGCTTACTGCTGTAGGTTTGATCAATTCATAAGTCAATTCAAGTCAAAAATAGCAGAAGCTATAAAAGGACACCAAGTATCTTCTGCCAGAAACCTAAAAATTGAGGCCAATCTACATACATCCTGGAGAAAGACACCAGACAACTAGCATACTCTTCATAAAATGCTGACCTTTTATTTACCCTAACCCTTGGTAGGATTATTCAAAGCATACATTTTCTCACTTTTTTGCTCTCTCATTATGGTGTTCATGAATACATTATAAGAAAATAAAAGGTTAGATACTGTAGATGTGACAACCTGGTCAGAGAGGAAGAAAACTAGGTAAGTTTTCCCAGAATAGGCTTGAGAAACTTTAGGGAGTTTAAGATAAACAATGATAGGTTATTATAAACAACCTGCAGGTGCTGTTTGCCTACTCTCTGCTTTCTTGTTTTTCTCAAAGATTGTTTATAAGAAAGGTGTCTTGTTAATTAGCCAATCAGGTGAAATGTATTGATTAATTGACCAACCAGTTCTGTCTGTATTGGAACAACGTATAAAAAGAGGATCCGAAGTAAAGAAGCGTGCTCTATGCAAACCAGCCTTCTGGTGAGTCTGTGTCATTTCTTACTCAATAGCGACAAGATACAATGCCTCAGAAAGGACTTTCGTGTCATGAAAGTAATCTAGATACCAAGCTGATAAATCTCCCTTGGTAGGGCCATTGTCCAGACTCCAAAATGTTCTCATGGTGCTTTCCTAACCTCACATATTGTCATCATCCATTTAATTGTGATAGCACCTAAATTCAGTGCAACCTGAATCACCAGAACAACCAATGTGAGTAACTGCATCCACACTAGATGACAGAAGAATATACTGCAATTTCATGAATAATAGTTGCAAAAGAAAAATTTGCTGTGATTTTCTGTACTCCAAAAGGCTCCCTAGCTAGCTGGGGTTCTCAGGGAAGGCATCTGTGACTTACAGGCAAAGCTGCCCTCTCAGCTGCATGCCAGGGCTCAGGCAGCTGCAAATAAAGACAATACCTGAAATCTCCACAAAATCCTAAAGCAGACAATGGTCCATACTGGGTAAGCAACATAGCAGACTGTCATGTGTCCAAAAAAGTGAAGTCCAAGAAAACCAGTGTACTTCTAATCAATTGAATCCATGATCTAAAGCAATGAAATGAAGTACATTTGACAAACCCTATTTTATTTTAAGCCCTATTGACTGTCATTAATTCTGCTTCAATCTTTTAAACGTTCCATCTTCTGGCCACAAATCAATGCAAGATTGACCTAAAACTACACAGGTCATTTCACTTACCTTTCTAAAAATATTATCATGGCTTTCATGCTCTCCCTTGTCTCCTGGAACACATGCAATTATAACTTTACAAGAAATTGCAGACTCAGCTCAGATACGTCTACTACAAATACAAGCATTTTCTTGTCATGTTGGTACGTTTGTTGGATGGAAGAGACTGGTGGAACTCGGGCCTCCAACCTGTGTTGTCTGATGCAGATGGAGGTGGTATCTCATTTATCCCTATTATTCCCACACATCCCACTTGGCCATTCTCTCCCCAAAATCTTAATGGGCACAGTCAGTCCTGTGCTAAGGAATTTGCAACCTGCACTTCTGCAAAATTCCTCAGGTTTGTCACTTGTCCCTGTGAAGAAGAGTGCGAATGTCAGGAAAGCAATGTGAATCAATATACCCTGCTGGGGGAAGAGGATTTGTCCCTTAGGATGTGCTGTGGATTAGGGAAGACATAATACCACTGAGTAAAATAAGCAAGTCTCTCTCAAACATAATTGGCCATGACTCTGGATTATATACTGCTTACATCATATTACTCTTCTGAACCAACACTTGAATCTTAACATCTTACAGCATTATCAGGCTGTTTGTTCTTAAATTCAGCCCTCTCCACACATCTTCCTTCTGGCTGAAGTAGTACTAAATTTACGACTTCTTCTAAGATAGGGCTTTGTCTTTGCTTGATTTTTGAACACCATCTCATTTCTTTCAAAAGAGCCTCTCTTACAAAGAATACCTCAACAACCTCTGCCATCAAAACTATTCTTTTCCCAGATTGAACAGATTAATGCTGTCAGTGATGACGGCATTAATAGTAAAAAAATCAATGTATCAGGAAGAGTTTTGAGAAGGGAAAAACAAACTGGGGGAGCAACTAGTCCCTTTAAAATATCAGCACTTATGATAAAATGCACATCAGAAGGCTTCAAAATTTCAACCATTAAATGAAAGTGCCTGAAAGTAAGAGACACAGGTATACTCAGGTATGCCTGGCTGCTATATTTCCCTATGCAGTGATTCCTCAAATTAGACTTATCTCTAACTTTAAAGACAGTCCAGAAAACTGAGCATGCTACTGACACGTTCAGAGGGCATTTCACAAGTCAAACTCAATTTGTTACATAACATGAAAGCAAAACTACAGACAGTCATGCAGCATTACTAGCAAAGACATGCTAAGATATGAATTAAGCCCTGCACTAAGGTCCCAAGGCCATGATGTGATATGTCTCATTTCACCCAGTAAGGCCAGAGGGAGAGCAGTAAAGAATATCTCAGTCACAGTAAAGCCAAAGCTGAAACTCTCCGCTGAGGCCTTTAAGACCCAAACTTCAGGTTTATTTTGTCAGTTTCTGGTAACTGCAAATAAATGTATTTTTCATGGTAAATCATTGCATGCTGCCTGCTCAGCAATGGCACCCTTAGCAGACAGCAGCTGGTTCAATGGTTTTATTTTTATTTAGTTTTCAGTCTCTATTTAAAGACATGGACAGTATTGACTACAATGCACTAAACATCTATTAAAAACATCATGGTACAGGCAGCCTTTCAGACTGTGAATGTTCTCTCTTCAAGTGATCTGAATGGCTAAACATTGCTTTGAACTTCTTTTTAGTTTACCTAATAGGTCACTATGTTGTTCATCTAGTTTGTAGGACAGTGGACAAGTGTACAGTAGGACTGGGCCTTGAAAAATATCTATTTTCCACCTTCCATGAATCTTTATACATAATCCTAACAATTTAGGGAGACGTAAAAGGAAAAACACTAGTGACTGGTTCTGTCTGCTAACTTAATTGCTGTGATTAGTAAGTAGGGAAGGCCTTCTCCTTCCCAACTTAATAATCATTCCTGTGTTCTCAAACATCAAGGGAATGTGTGGACTGCCAGAATAATGAATTTCCCATACTCAGACTGTGCCAGGAAGCAAGCTAAGGAGCAAAAGTATTGAATTTGGTCAAGTTGGCTGTTCAGACAGACATGCTTGTCTTGGCCAGTTGAATTTTTACAGTATTGTTTGAGGGAAATGACATTTGCTGATAATGGATTGACCTAGTCCCTGAATTCGGAAATAGGAGACATGAGCATGGAATTTCACATTAGGCAGAATGGGGAGTAAGAGAAGAACCTCATTCTTTTCTGCACTTAGAAAAGAGCTTCTGGAGTAGTAACAACTCTAAAAAAAACATCAGCACCCAAGCTGAAGATTTGCCATGCAGAAGTGCACAGTCATCAGCAAAATAGGGACAAGTTCACTGTTGTTGTAAGTGGACAGCCCTTTATATCTCATGGAATTACTTTTCTTTTAACCATCAAAGTAAACACTACTTCTCAGTGTCACAGCACAAAACCCAGCTTACAAAATTACCATTGCCCTGAGGACCCTTTGTGTATTCAAGTTATTTTTCAGACAGTAATCAATGTAAACAAATCAGGGTGTCTTCACTCAAATGGAGAGGGTGACTCATCTGAGTGCACTGGTGGACTCTGCCTCTTCTAATGGGAGTGTCAAGCCAAATCCTTTGGCCTCACCCTTTGACTAACCCCTTCTTGTTGATAGGCCTGCTGCTGGACCTGAGCCCTGAGCTCTCTGGAACTCCTGGACTACATCAAGAGCAATGGGGAGCACTTCCCTTCCTCACCACAGTACTCTCTCTACTTCTGTGGGAGAATTTCCCTCACAGTTAGCAGTAAAAACTCGGGTGAGTTGGAAATGTCATCATCAGATTAATTTGGCCATTATGACTGCAGGTGTTGAATTTTAGGCATATTCTGAACATTGCAGAAATCTTTGTAGATCACTCTTAAGGACGGACATCCTTAGTGGAGCTGCACAATGACCTGAGTAAGCACTGCATGGGCAGCTACTAGCAACAAGGAAGAAAGGGTTAATATCACTTCCACTGCCAGGGGAACCTTACTGTGAAATGATATCATAGGACCCTCCAAGGTGGGGAAATAAAGGAACAAGCCTGATCATGAAAGTACAATTTTTTCCATCACTCCTCATGAAGAAGGCATTAGTGAGGGCCATGACAAAGAACCTTATATAGTTATTATCCAAACTAGACGTATAGCAAGGTGAAGAAGCACTTCAGCCTCCAGAACAATTTTCTACTAAGAAAAATCATCCCAGGACACTAAATACTTAAAAGACAGCTTAGCAAAGCAAGTGTCCCCATCCCATGCATCTTGCTTTATCCATACATTTATTAAAAAGGCCTTACTAAAAAGGTACCAACCTTGCTAAGTTCATCAGCAAAACACTAGGTGGCTAAGACACAGTGGTTGAAAAGCACTGAAGCAATTTATTTCTGAGCACAATTAGGCAGCTGCCTGGCACACAGGTACTTGATCATGGGTTAACGAATTAGTATTTGTGTGACCTGATATACCACATCTTGTATCTGGACTATGAATATAACCTATGAATATTAAGAAACTGATTGGAATCAGTTGTGTGCTAGTCCTTCAAAAAAAGCAACAGCTTCATGCAATCATTTTTTGTGGAAACAACACTGACTGCTGTTAAAACACATAATTGCAATTCAAGCAAAGACCAAAGTTCCACAAGGCAAGAACTTTTAAAAAGATATCCATTTTTATTCCTCTTACCAGCTACCTTCACAGAGCAGTAAACGTGACAACATCAACTCCCAAAGCAGGGAAATAATGTAATTTTTTTAAAGTTTCCTTTGCTTATCAGTCCGGAATTAAAATTTTCCAAAGAATGATAGCAAACAGCCCTAATTGCTAAAGGAGGGATTTATTTTAAAAGGACCGTTATGAAGGTATCTTTATAAACATCCAAGAAAAAACACATCTCTGTCTTCATCATGAACAGAAACCGCCTGGATTGCTCCGGTCTGAACTCAGATCACAAAGGGCTGTTAATCGTTGAACAAATGAACCCTTAGTAGCAGGTGCAGCACTAGGATGTCCTGATCCAACATCGAGGTCGTAAGCCTCCCTGTGGATACGGACTCTCGGGGGTGACTGCGCTGTTATCCCTGGGGTAGCTTGGTCCATTGATCAACTCTAGTGGGTCTGGATGCTATTAGCACCTTGAGGGCTTGCTCTCGGTCTAGACGTATGGTCTAATTTTTGGAGGTTTTGTTTTGCTCCAAGGTCGCCCCAATGAGATGTACTAAGTGATACGTTCTTGCCCTCACAGAAAAGTGTATATTCAACATTTGCATTTATGTACAACCTCTGTAATGTGTAAGCAAATTTGAGACCTTGTTTCATGTTTCCTGCCGTTTTCTGGTTGCAAAGTCCCATTTGTGTGATTCATGCATGTGAAAATATGTGGATCTCAGAACTGACCTGAAAAACAAACCCTGCATTTCTATGCAAAGTCACAGACTGGGATGTTAGAGGTCAAGCTGACTGGATTTTTCTGTTGTGTCTCACTAAATGAACCTTCGCCTCTATGGAAAGTGAAAAATCTCTGCTGTACAACATTGACTGTCACTGCCAGGTTCCACAGAGCCCTTCTACGTGACTGTCACTGCCTTGTGCGTCCTCACAGGGTGGGCTCCTGCAGCCACACTTGACCAGCCAAGACTCATGCAGCCACTCCACTACAGCTGCTCCCAGGAACCAACTGCCTCAGTTTACCAGTATTTCCATGGATAGGCAGGATTCCTTATGGAGAAGCCTGCAGAGGCTTGCTTGCTCTCTTGCCACTCTATCAGGATTATTTTAGTTGTAGTTCCCAACACAAAATAACTACTCAGCCATCTGTGGAGGCAATCCTCTGCTGCGCCCTGATTTAGAGGCAGGCACAAAACTGTAACCAAGCCCTCTCTGATGGGCTGGCATCAGCAGATCAAAAGAGTAAGCAACATATTGCTAAAAATCACTGCCAGAGCAATCTTTCAAAGTACCTATCAAATAAATTTTGCTAATACAATTATTCCCAGTCAATACACAAATTGAGCAAAACAGAAATACCTGTTTTTAATAAAATAAGTCTTCCAAACTTTAGAGGGTACTCCACTCTGGAAGTCAGTGCTGATGACTAAGTGTTCATGCTCCCAGGAGGCTTCCTAGTGTGACTATCAGAAAACTGCATATCTAGTTAAATTACAGCATAATAATGGAGAGAATATCACAAAGCTGACAGTATTGTTTATCAAGAAAACAAGAAGACACCTAAATAAAAATAAATTGTACAAGGAAAAAAAAAATTAAAAAGAAGAAATCACCATTGCCTCCTCTGGTACTTGGTTACAGAGTATCTAGCTCATTATTGCCTGTTAAATTTTCTTAATGTGGTTTAATTACCAAAGATGTTCACCCTTTCCCATGGCGTGTTGCTCATTCTCACCCATGCAAGTATCAGTCACTGCCCTTTGCAAAATATCTTCTGGGGATGTGAAAAAAGCAGTCAGGCAGCTGGTGGCAGTGCAGTCAGAAGCATCTTAAATCAGCTTTGCTGCTTAAAACTGTAATACAGAATTACATCACTGCTCTTAATAGAAAATGTGACTTAGAAGCCTTGGCCTGAAACAAATACCTTTTTCACTTAATCATGACACAGCACTGATGGCATAAGCATGGCACTGTGCCCTTAAGCAGGGCACAGATGATTCAGAGAAATCTGTGTCCATGTGTCAGAGAGGAGAAAATTATTACAATTTTTAGGCTAATTGTAGGATAAACTCCTGATGCTACTAAATGAGGCTGGGGTAATAAGCCATGAAAAAAAAGCACAAAGAAGCAAACAGCAGATAAAATGAGAAATAGAGGATCAGGATGCTCTATCTCTTGGAAATATGAGCCAGGAAATACTCAGGGACACTGCAGTAGCTGAACATGTCAAAACAATCCATTCCTCTCCCAGGGCCATCTTCAAGCACACAGTTAATAAAACCAGCATATATCAACCCCTAGATGTTTTGAAACTAGCTTAGTAATGCCAGGTGAACCGTCTTCTGGTTGGCACCTTCAAAACCAATAGTTTTATAACTTTCATATGTTTAATTAGTTAGAAGGTTTCTGGACTGCCCTAGAGAAGCAGCATCCTTCTTGAATTAATTTTTTTTCCTATTTGAGAAAAAAAATTATATCTGCTGAAACTTACAGGCAAGAAGCTGTTAAGAGTGTGAAAAAACAGATATATGTAATTCAGACTTTACACGGTATGCTTGCAAATATGAGATGTGAGGCACTTGCCTGCTCTCCCTGGCTCTGTGTTCAGTTTCAGACCTGTCTTTCCATAAAAAGAGGAGCCACTTGAAAGGAACTAGAAGCATGATGAGGGTGGAGGAAGCAATCAGCAAGCTAGAAAGCATGACTTTTAGAGCCAGATTAAAGAATTTGACAGAGAGCTTGTACTTAAAAAGAAAGGACAAAAAAGGAAGTGGTGTAATAATGATCTTTAAAACTTCAAGACACTTCTGCCTAGGAAAGAGGGTGATTTGTTGAACTCCATCATGCAAAAAATTCAATCAGGCAAGCTATGCTGCGGCAGGAGAGGGTGACACTACCAGTACCTTCTGGAGAATCTGTGGAAACTCCCAAATGTTGGGAATGGTTAAGGACATGTCACGTTACTGTATGTCAGGACATAGTTATCAGTGATCTACTCACACCATGGCTGAGACCCTTCTGCATCAATTATTCTGGTATGTGGCTTTTCATTATGAAGGAATTATTTACTGAGCAGATCATGGCAAAAAATTATCTCCTATGTGTTGCATAAAATAAAGCAAAAAGAGTCAAAGATACTTTTTCTGACACACTTCTCAGTAGAGAGCCTTTCCAAAGTTGAATAGCTGCATTGCTTAGTAGGAGATCCAGATATTCAGATACCCAAAAAACTGCTTTAGATGGCTACAGCCCCATCTAGACAGCTGTCTCGGTTTGAAAGACAGGGGTCTGCTAAGGGAGGCAGGAACCTCCCTTGGAGCAAATGTAACCCCCCCTCCCTGCGAATTATTATAATTTTGAACCTAAGGGGCTCTCAGGCAAAGATGCGACAATAGTAACAGCAGTTCATGACCAGTGTGTGCAATAAAGCACACAAACATCACCAGCCCCGGCACTGACCCCACACAGAACCCGACCTCGGGCCCGGCCTGCTCGGCCGCGGCGCTTTCCCTCTGCTGCAGTTCCGGGCTCGGCCGGCAGGGGCGCTGCTGCTCCCGGGGGCGGGGCGGGGGCGGTGCCTCCCCCGCGCCTGCAGGGGGCGCTGTGGCGATGGCGGCTCGGCCCAGACGGGCCGGAATGGGGGTGAGGGCTCGCTCCACAAACCCCGTGGCACCGATCCCGGGCTCCGGCGGGACTCTCGGGAGCACCAGGCTGGGATGGCAGGGGTGTCTCGGCAGGCAGGGGTGGGGGGCTGCAGTGCAGTGACAGCTCCGAGCGGTGCTGAAGAAGCTGCGGGGGCAGCCCGGCTCGCAGCAGGGCAGGGAGAGCCGAGCTCAGGATCCTGGGCAGGAGCAGACGGGGCAGGTCCCTCTGTAGTGAGGTCGGTGTTAATGAGCTCCCAGTCCAGTGGCTGCTCTCACCAGCAGAGGCTCACCCCATGGAGGAGAAGCAGCAGCTCTGGGCTGGGGTTTGGCGGCAGTAGCGAATTCCCTTCCCCAGGCAGCAGCTCCGACCGTCCTCCTCTGAAGCTGAGAGAGAGAAAGAAACAGAGACAGAGAGAGGAGAGAGCCAGCAGCTGCCCCAGCCCGTCCTTTACCTGCCTAATTCCCGCAGTATCTCTGCCCCTCGGAGAGAAACTCCCAGATAAGAAAAGTGAAACCAGATACCGTCCTCCCCTAAGCTTGGCCACTTCCTTTGTTTTCCTTAAGTACTCGGTTGTTAGAGTTTCCTAGCAGTTTATGGGGAAAATTTCTACATATAAAAAGGACAAAAGGAAAGAAACCTAGCCCTCAACAGCAACAAATTTTCAAAAATGTCCTCTAGACTGAGAAGCCTGTTGTGTTAATGGGCATTGTGTCCTCTTTCCACCTATGAGTTCATCATCAGATTAAGAAATGGTAGTGTGATCTTCTCCAAGTCCTTTGGTTTTAAAATTATTTATAGTCTCAGGCGCAGAGTGCCTGTAAATTGAGTGTTCAGTATTAGAACAAGCTGTATGTCCTTCTGGGAATGTAGTGAACATATGCCAAGAACAGCCTCCAGCTGAGACAACCAGCACTCAGCCAGAGGAAGCTCTGCTTCACCTCACCTTGGGTGACTTGCTGCCCACAGACCATATTTTTCCCCTGCACAGGGCCGGGGGAGCAAAAGCAGTGTGCAGGCATTGCCTGGGCACTGTGAACAGGACACTGCCACTCAGCTGCATGTGTGGGAGGGATGTAGAAGGGAAGGTAGTTGGCATCTATTCAAATTTAATCCTGAGTGGAAAAAAAATGGTGATTCAAAAGCATGCCTGGAACTCAGCACTCTTTCAGGAAGTGAAAAGGTGTGTAATCTTTTTGGTTGGCACATGTACTCACACAAGCAACCCCCGACCACCTGCTGATACAGCAGTCAAGAAAATAGACCTAGTGCCCAGTGCAGAACTCCACTTTAGTTGTTCCTGTGATGGTGGCACAAAGGTGAGTGCTTCTGGCATTTCTGAAGAGATCAGAACTGTACATCTGAAGCATGTTTGGTCGATGCATTAACCGAGTGCAGATAGAAATGTCTTTTTGTACACATAGACCTGATCCTCAGCACTGCCAAGTGAACACATACGGTTTTTCCTCAGTTTTATTTCACTACATTGGTCTTGGGTTTTTGCCTGTTGGCTAGCCTTTGAAATCTCTTATTTACATCAACTCATAGAGTACAGCAGATTTTTGCCACTGTAAGATATTTGCCTAATGTATATATCCTGCCTAGTACCTGGTGCATACCTAGTGCATGCATCCTACAGTTTGTTCTTGCACTTTGCAGCAGTTCTCTTAGCACCAGAGCAACAAAAGCAGACACGGTGCAGAGGGGGTAATACTGCATCTTCTGTCTCACCTAGATGGCGAGACCACGACAGTGCCCAGTTCTGCCAGAGACACGGATCACAGACTCAACTGTCCCACTTCTGCATGGGGAGCTGGGTAAGCAAAGACTAGGCAGGTCTTTGGCAATCAACTTGGCCTTTGCTGTCTTCCGCCCTGGGAGCCTGCTGGCAAAGCAATTCCTCCTCTATTGCTCGGCTCTGGGAGGGGCTGCAGGACTCCCAGGTGCTTCTGACAGGGCTGGGGATCTCCCCGGACCAAGGCAACCAGCGAGCACACAGGTGAAACTTGGCAAGCCAGCGCCTCTGCCGCCGCTCGCTAGCCCCCTGCAGCTGCCGCGGCTGTGTCCCTGGGCCCCAGCTGTGTCCCGGGCAGTGGGGGCGCCTGTTTGGCGCTGGCAGAGCAGCCCGGGAGCGCTGCGCGTTCCCAGCCCGGGAGCTGCTCCCGGCTCCCGGGGCAGGCCTGCCCTCTGCCGGCAGCGCCACAGCGCGCCGGGCCCGCCTGCCCGGGCTGCCTGCGTTTATTGCGTTTGGTTCGCTGGTTTATGTTTTGGACGGTGTTTGTTGCTTGGGGGTTTCGTTAGTTTGGTTTTGTTTGTTTTCGTTTGGTTTGGTTTGTTTCGTGTTGTGGTTTGGGTGGTGGGAGTTTATTTGGGCACGGGGGTTTGAGTCAATAGGCACAGCTGCAAGGGAGGAGTTCCTGCCACGCTTACAGACCTGCTACTGGGCATTCCTGGCATTTAGCTGGGTCCCTTGAATCACACTTTGGAAAAGCTGGCTCGGATTTTATTTTGGGTGCTTCTCAGCAAGAGGTGTTTGGGGCCACAAGCTTTGTTCACATGACTCCTTCCAAGGTCGCTGGAAGGGCCACATCCCTGAAACCCTACATGTCTCATCCCAATGGATGGCCAGACACATGGAAGTTGAAGCAAATATATTCTGCTGTAAAGCAACAGAGTTTTTAACTGATTGGTACCGTGGGTGCTTGAGACCAGACATCTTTTGCACAGACTATTCAGATAGTCAGTTTTGACCTTCTAAGTACTTTTTTCCTTTTTCCTCACTGACATTTAGAAATGTTTTGCCTTTATAGCAGCAAATTTATATTTGTCTGCATTGAAATACACCCTAACAGAGAGCTTCCTCTATTCCTACAGCACAAATTAATACATCTATATCTCTACCACCTGCAGCAATCCCATAACTGACTTTTAGCAGTATATTAATTTCAGCTGTAAATTTTACGTTTAAGCAGGTATCCTATTTCCAGCTTCCCCTTTCTTATCCTATTTTCCTTTCCTTTCATGGCACTCCAAGTGGAAATAGATGTTCCTTGGCATTTACAGGTTCCTCGTTATGGCATTAAGGTCTGTCATAAGGTCAAGCAGAAAGAAGACACATTCTAAACCTCAGCCGCTTGTCTGCACAAATCCACAACCTTTCTCTGGATCTCCAGGTGAGCCTTGAGAAAAGGGTCCCTGGCCCTGGTCCAGCAGTGCCCCTTAGCTGCTGGCCGGGACACAGGCAGGGCCCTGCTGGTACAGTTGCAGAAGAGTTTCCCATTACTCTAGCTAATGTTTCTCTCATAATTCATTCCAGGCATCTGCTCCATAGACACTTGGGGAGGGCACCCACTATAATCTGTCTTGCCCACCATGGACCGCTCTGTCTCCCTGCTAACTTCAGCCTGGTAGTGAAAATGGTAGTGACAAACCAACCAGGCAAAGGTCTGCAACTTCTGTATGCAACATGCAGTGGGCAACAGTTCTGCCAGTAGTCCAGGAAATGGACTCTGGTCCTCCTGTAGCGGACTTGGCTGCTTGCTCTCCTCAGGAAAAGTGCAGCACACTACCTTACAAAAATAGGGGAAGGCACTAACTTACAGCTTTTACCTATTTCTTTATACTACTTAATGAAAATATAACCATTTTGAAGCATAAGGGACTAAATACTTCACTAAAACACTGTTTGAAAGAGTTCTCTCTGGGCTGTGCCCACAATCGTTCACAAGAGTTGCTGTGATTGTCATGCCAATGGTTTAAGGACAACAATTTAATGGAACTAAGCTCACTACTAAATTATATTAAATGTCAGATCTGGAAGACTGCATAGAGCACAGTGCCAGGCTTTTGGGCTGAAGAAATACCTATTTAAAACTGAACCTGAGTGTTTCAGTAGAAGCAGAGATGATCATGCTAACAACTGCTGTGATATCAGAGGTTAAAACTCCAGCCACCTCTCATAACTGTATGTAAAAATAGTCATGCTATGGAAAGTAAAACATGCAGGTGAAGGAGAAGGGAAACAGCAGAGATTTTTTTTGAAACACAAACTCAAGACTATTTATTTATTTGCAAGAACCTGGGTTTTCTTTTTAATATTATAGTAATATTAATAATATATTAAAAATTATAAGATCTGCTTTCATGTCTGATGTTAAGGTCTTCACCATTCTGTTACATCCATGTGGGCATACACTTGCATCTCTCCAGCAGAAAACTAGTTTGGAGTTTAATGAAATGTGTTATTCTTGTCCTCTTTTGGGGTCTGTTGAGGAATTTATGAAGATATGAAAGCTCAGTGGTAAGGTCTTGAAACTAATACAATCAAGACAGGTTTAAATTACTTTCTCAAAGCTGTTTTTGTTCCATTTGCTTGGCTTTGTTTTTGACAGCCTTGCTGTGTGGAACAGTTTTTACAAAAGGAAATGATCAATCAGTATTTTGTTAATAGAGTACTATCTAAAGTAAAGACTTTACTTTTGAAACACAGCTGTGTTTCAAAATGAGAAAGATTATTTGGTATTTCACTGCCAAGGCTCAACACAGGGGCTTTTTTCTTTGTTCTGTTGAATCCAGCAATGTTTTTTTTTTTAATTTAAAAAAAACATTGCTGTTTTTTTAAAAAAAAATTGGTTTTTTAAATTTTTTAATTTTTTTTTAAATTTTAAAAAAACATGTTTTTAAAAATTAAAAAAAAAATTAACACAAAACTTAAGTAATTGGAATCTTGTTGATGTTAAATGTGTTGAATGAACTACCCAAGGATCAGATCAGAGCTTGTTAATGAAGATGTAAAACGGTTTTTCTTCAACAGTTTGGTAACTTGGAATATTGTAGTCTTAGCACTTTGTTAAGATAGAAAGCCCTAGCTGTAAAACAAAGCAAACTAACATTAATTATCTGTTAAGTATTTCCACTGCTATTTATGTCAACATATACAATATTTTGAAGGCATTTAGACTAAATCTTTTACAAGAAGGGGAAGTGCAGAGAGATAAAAATGTTCTGGTAACTTAATTACAGAAAAGAGAAGTAGAATTGGCAAGTTCTTGTACTACAAAGTTATAACATTACCTAATCTTTCTGCAGTATTAATAATCATTTCCTTTATTCGTTTTTCAGTATCTTAGCTTAAAGCTGTTTTTTTGGATCTATTACTTTCTTCAGCAAGCCATGGAACAAAGTCTAATTTAGAGCTTCAGCCAGTTTTGGACTGAACATCATAGTCACACACAAAGTAAATGTGTGAATGAAACCTAAACTTGCTTTGGAAACTGGGAAAATTCAGGCCAGAAAGACAGATATGCTGGATGGAAGAACATGGTTAAAATCCTGTCTCTCCTGAGAAGGAGAAATAATTATGTTCAGTTATGTTAGCATCAGATATCTACTTCCTTAGTCTCAGTTCAGGAAGATGTAATTAATAGATTGCTTAGAGTTTTGTCCTTTTTAAAGTAAAATTTAATTTTGTTTTGAAATTAGAAAAAAATGTAGGTTTGTCCATTTGTTTTTTTCTCAATAGAACCTGCTTTTCTTTTTCTTATTCTCAACAATTGAGGGAATCATGGGGAGAAAAAAGTACTGTATCATTTTAAAAGAAATAATCAAGTGTAAAAAATTCACTATTGTGCTAATTCCACAGCAATAACAAATGGCAACTAAGAAATCAACTTAATGACTAAGTTGACTTTCTTGTATTAATAAAGAATATTATTCTCAAATTCCCTAATGATGGCATAAGGACTTTGAGCAGATTTCTCAGTGTAGAAGCCAAACCTAAATTTCTTCTGGCAAAAACATTGCAAATAGGAACAATATTGATGTGAACAGAGGAAAACAGTACAATCATCCATTGAGTCGCTCTGGAGACGGGCAGGATTTTAACTCAATTTTCAACAAGTTGGTCTCTGCAAACCTACTTGTTGAACTCTATTTCAACAGGCTAAATATTGTTTAGCATAATAGCTGTGGAAAATAAGAATATGACTTCTCTCTTCCTTTGCTTCTCAAAACCTTTTGATAGTCACTCTCTAGAATACATTTGCATTGTGTTGTGCCATATCAAAGGGAGCAGAGAGGCAGTCACTGGAGCAATGGCTTTGCCATTGGGTTTGCATTTCAAAGGGGAAAAACAATTTCCCAGATTTACTTCAAAGCAGCTAGCCCTTGTGCCTTTGCCTTTCTTGTGTGGTTGTTGAGGACAACCCAGTGCTACCAGCAGCACTGGAAAATTACACTCGTTTGGTCCCAAGTCAAAGAACACTTCACACAGCTTTAAATCTTTCTCGTCTCCTTTGAGAAGTAAATGGGTACTTGTGAGATTGCAGATTGTAGACAGCAAAGCACACACTGACTGTACATGAAGCAGAACAAAGAAGGGTCAGCCTGTGTCCCAGGGGAGAGGAGGAAAAAACTGCTGATGGCTGCTGTGAAAACAGATAGCCCATCTCTCCTAACTATTTTTGCTTCTGCTTATCCATCAATATGTTTTGACTGTGCATTCTTAAAAATATTTCAGTATTTCTTCCTTGCTGCCCTATTATGTGTTCCAGGCTCACCAGTACACACAATTGGCGTTTTTAAGGTGAACTTGGAGCTAGCCCAGGCATGCATGTCCTGAAGTAGAGGATCACACAAGCGCACCTTGGGGAATTGTCATAAACTGTCAAAACCTCAGTGTTAGTACCAACAGAGGGATCCCAGACCCCTGAGCTGGGAGAGCTGAAACTCTGAGGGACAGTGGCCATCCCCCAGCAAGGACAACAGAGCACAAGCAGCCAGGATAAGAGGCCAGGGTATCTGCTCTGCTCCAAAATCAGCATCCGAGACCCAACAAAAAATCATGGCAGAGCCCCGTGGAAAGCTCAACAAGACAATGTGTCCTGTTGTACTCACTGCTCTCACAGCAAGTCACAAAAAGGGTGCTGGAAGATAAACTCGTACTCAGTTACTCTTGAATGCATTTACACCGTGAATCTGTATGCTGGGTGTTATTGCTCCTTGATCCAGAGCAGCAAGGCACCATTGTGGGCACTGTGCCTGCCAGGTGCACACGTGCCTGGCCAGTGCATGGGGAACTGGATGGGACTTAGGGCTGGCCAGCTTGCCTCCATGCAGCCTGCATAAAGTAAAAAAAAAAAAAAAACAAAAAAAAAAAAAAAAACAAAAAAAAAAAAAACCAAAAAAACCACTAAATTAAAAAGAAAAATCTGAGTTTGCAAAGGATTTGCAATATTTGGACAACAAATAGGATTTACATAGAAAATTCTTACTTTTCTCTCTAGTGTCTTGGAAATACATTTCTCATTCCTTTTTATGTCTGGAAAAATGAAGGGCTCTGAAATAAAATAGTACAAACCTGGAACTATATGTGATTTCTTTTTTCTCATAGTAAGTCTCAGTCTTATCCTTTTTTGTCCTGATTTTTCTATCTCAATGAGTCTCTAAAATGATCTCTATTGTCATTTTAAAAAAAGATAAATTGGCACTTTGGGTTACATTTACTTTGTGTAAGGGTTTGTTTTCCTGTTTCCCTGTGGAAGCAGGAAAAATTCACAATAAAACAGACATGAATGAATTCACACCTACCTAAATACAAGAGAATCAGGAGGCTGTGGAGAGCTTTAATGTGGAGAGCTTTATTAATAGTTGGTTAGCTGAGAAAGGCCATGCTGACATATTGCCACTGGTCAAGCTGAGAAATCAGCAGTCAGCAAGCTGAAAGGAGATGTCAGCAGCTTGCAATCAGTGGCCTTGCTGCAACATGGAGAAAGGGAGTAGAGATTAGTCTTGAATATCTCCTAAGAATATGTAGAAAGTATCAAAAGTAGGACCATAGGAATGTAAAAGTAGGTGTAACTGCTGATATGTAACTAACCAATCCTGAGCTCAACTTTTGCAATATGCATGAAGTTAATTACGAACTGTATTTAACCCGCTGTGCTGATCAATAAAATTGGGCCTGTGATGATCAACCTGATGTCCTGGTCTCCTTCCGTCGACAAATGGTGGAGAATGCGGGCAACGCTGCGGGCAACGATGCAGCAACGTTGAATCCCTGTCCTTTTTTCTCGGATTACAAAGAAAAAAGGGAACTCGCCACGGTCCGGAAGTTGGGTGAGAGTCCTTGCAGCGGGACGGTGCCGGATTATTTATAAAAAGCACCCTTGAGGATCGCTCAAGTCTCTACGTGCCGCCGAAGTCTGGAAGCTGCTAAACAGTGCGCACTGAATAGGTATGGATAGGCAAGCGGCATATGATTTATTCTCCTCATATTTAGAAAAGCGAGGGGTAAAAGAGATAGATTTAAAAAAGGAATTACCGGGGTTGTTAGCTTATGGTCATTCTATAGGTATGTTTACTAACCCACATACAGTACATGAGCTTTCAGAGTGGAAAAATTTTGGAGAGGTGTTAATGGACTCTGTGTTAGATGGGGATAAATCAGCTAAAAAGTTCGGGAAATTATGGCGGGTAGTGTATAATGCATTGCTTCAGCAGGTCTCTGAGAGAAAGGCAGCAGAAAGGGCTACAGAAGCTCATAAGAGGAATATAGGATATGGTCGTGAGGATGACCCTTTAGCACCTTCTGTAACTAAGATACTTATGCCTAAAAATCCCCAGCATAGTGGTGTTGAGGACATGCTTTTAGAAAGTGCGAAACCGTCTGCCCCTCCCTTGCCTGAGGGGGAAGGCGAGCCGGGTGGGAGAGGTAAAAGCAAGCCAGCTTTGCCTCCACTGCCGGCTTCAGGCGGGTCGGATGGTGGGGGGGGCAAGCCAGCTCTGCCTCCGCCGCCGGCTTTGCCTCCGCCGCTACCCCCGGGCAGGCCGGCTCCGGTTACAGCTCCAGCGGGGGGGCCCCTTCCCCCGCGCGAGCCGGCTCTGCTCGAGCGTGCTCCGGTTTCAGCTTCGGCGGGAGGGGGGCTCCTTCCCCCACGCGCGCCGGCTTTGCCTGAGCAAACTCCGGTTGCAGCTGCGGGGGGGTCGCTTCCCCCACGCGAGCCAGCCTCTGCTTTACTGCGTTCCCAATGCGAAAACTCGGCGCCTGCACCAAAATGCCAGCAGCATAGCACCTCCAAAGAGCCAGCTCCCATCCCAGGGGCACACCGTGATCTATGGGGGGAAATGGCTAAACAAAGGAGGGAGGCTTGGTCTGCTTTGGCAAAAGAGGTGATGCAAATAGGAGATAGTGAGGCCGTACAAATAGCTTCTAGTCTTGCATGTCCGGTTACTTATACACCACAATATGATGCACAGGGGAATTTTATGCATAATGTGGCAGCATATTCTGCCTTAGATTGGAAGTTGTTAGCTCAGCTACGTTCTACAGTTAGTCAGTTTGGTGTAAAAAGTGAACCTGTTAAGCAAATGTTAGATTATCTCTTTAACACTCAGATTTTATGCCCAAATGATTTAAAAGGGATAGTGCGTTTAATATTTACTCAGCATCAACAATTATTGTTTAATGCACATTGGCAAGCATTAGTAAATGAGTCAGTTGCTGTACAACGGGCTCCGGGAGATCCATTGCATGGAGTGACAGTGGATGAACTTATGGGATTAGGAGCATTTCTGCGTACAGAGGCACAGATGATATTGGGACCAGATAAGCTTAGAGAGGCTATGAGATTGGTGCGTACAGCGATAGATATGGTTAAAGAGCCAGGGGGATTACCAATTTATATGGGTATTAAGCAAGGTAGAGAAGAATCATTTGGAAATTTTATCGATAGGGCGGCTGCTGCTATAGACCGGGCCGGTGTGGCAGACTTTCTTAAGGGGGCGATATTGAAGCAGTGTGCCCTTCAAAATAGTAATCCAGCAACCCAAAGAGTATTATCTACTTTGGGAGCAAATTGGACCATTGAGGAAGCATTAGAGCGAATGGCATTAATGCCAACTGCTTCGCAGGCATTTCTAGTAGATGCTATAAAGGAGTTAGGATTGGGGTTACAAAAGCAGGCAGAGTCTAATCAGAATCAGGTGTTAGCTGCTCAGAATCAGGTGTTAGCTGCTCTTGCTCCTCTCCGAAGTGGCTCACTGCCGATCCAGCTCCCACAACACCACAGCTTGTAGACGGCGGTCGGGAAACTGTCAGCAGAGCGCGTTTCACGGGGGCCGCGCCCAGACACAAGTAGCTGCCGTGACATCAGAGACACCAGCACCAGCTGCCGCGACATCGCAGCCACCTCTTGTCTGCAACCCGCAACAACAGGGAGCAAATACCAACTGGAGTAAAGGGTCCTCTTATATTAAATGGACAAACATGTGGAACATTATTATTAGGACGCTCTTCTACAACTATGTTGGGATTATTTGTTTTGCCTAGAGTTATTGATGCAGACTTTACAGGGGAAATACAAATCATGGCTTACACCCTCTATCCTCCAATCAAAATTACAAAAGGACAACGTATTGCACAATTGATACCGCTATCACAAATGACCTCTGGAATACAACCATTTACTGAACAAGCACGGGATGAAAAAGGTTTTGGCTCCACTGGTGTTACACTTTTAACTGTGGATTTACAAAACAGACCAAAGCAAAAGGTCACAGTTACTTATGGGCATCAAAGCATAACCCTTTATGGATTATTGGATACAAGAGCAGATACCAGCATTATTTCTCCAGAGGCATGGCCACAGCATTGGCCTCTATTCCCATCAGCAAACATGCTCACCGGAGTAGGAGGATTTACATTGGCAAGCAGGTCACCTTCTTTGTCTGTGTCCATTGAAGATCAACAAATATCTGCTGTGTTTTCAATTGTGCAACTGCCTCCTACAGTCTCCTGCCTAATTAGAAGGGACATTTTAACACAACTGGGAGTGGTGTTAACTAATCAGCACCCTTTGGGGTAATTGCCATTGCTTAGACTTTCCCCATTCCACTCACCTGGAAAACAGATACACCGGTGATGGTTAAGCAATGGCCTCTAAAAGGGGATAGCCTTATGCATGCTCATGATCTTGTTTGCACAGCAACAACCATTTTCCTCTTTGCAGATTGACATTATTAGAAATACCCTTGCTTCACATTCACTTGATATTGCTTCAGAGAAAATTCAAACTACAAAGCCTTGGAAATATTTGGGATGGACTTTGATGGATCAAAAAGTGATACCTCAAAAATTGGAGTTACAACTGGACATTAAGACTCTACATGATGCACAGAAATTACTGGGGGACTTACAATGGCTAAAGCCTATTGTGGGAATACCGAATCATTTGTTAGAAACCCTGCGGCCTTTGTTAAAGAGTGTTGACCCTACTACTCCTGTATGCCTGACACAGGAGCATCGTCTTGCCTTGCAACAAATCAGTGACTGTGTACAACAGGGGTACGTGTCTCGTCGACAACTCGACCACCCTATTGACCTTACTATCTGGAATAGCCCTTGCCACCTGCTTGGTGCTCTCTCTCAACAACAGGAGAAAACGGGGGAGATACAGGTGTTGGAATGGTTGTCTCCACCATTACAGCATAAGAAAACAATATGTTCAAAAATTGAACAATTGGCTGCATAAAAAAAAAAAAAAAAAAAAAAAAAAAAAAAAAAAAAAAAAAAGAAAGACGTCTCAGAACTCTTGAAGTGGATGGTAGAGAACCTGCTACCATTAGACTGCCTATGGAAAAAGAAACTTTGGACTGGTACCTGATTAATTCAAAGGATTTACAAGAAGCTTTATTGACATCGTCTGCAAAAGTAGATACCAGCAAATTAGTACCTAGAGTTTTGCAATGGATGACAGAATGGAACTGGATTACTCGACCCTTGAGAGAAGAATGCCCTATAGAAGGAGCTATTACAGCCTTTACCGATGCAGGAAAGAAGTCAAGGCGTGCTGCTGTCACTTGGCAAGAAAAAGGACAATGGAAACATCAAATCATCACAGCAGACCCTGCGGATAGTTTACAAACTTTGGAATTGTTGGCAGTAGTATGGGCAGTATCCAACTTACAGAGACCTTTAAATGTAGTTACAGACTCTATGTATGTTGCAGGAGTAGTCAAACGAATAGAAGAAGCAGCAATTAAGGAAGTGAATAATAAATGATTATATGAGTTGTTAGTACAATTAAGGAAAGCTCTACGAGAAAGAAATGCAGCGTATTCTGTGCTTTGCACTCTCCTCCTGAGGAATTGGACCTTTTTGGCAGTACAAACGCCAGTTTGTCTAACACTACAGCTGGTAGATGGTTTAGCTTTAAGTCTTCAAACCGACCACAAGAAACATGGGCCACCCTAGATTCATTCCTGAATGTGAGTGAAATCTCTCCGCAGCATTACAGTAAATGTAACAGCACAAAAATCACTGCACCAATGAAATTACCCACGGGAATATTTTTAATTTGCGGAGACAGGGCGTGGAATGGCATACCAGCTAGACCACAGGGTGGACCCTGTTATTTGGGTAAACTGTCATTGTTTCATCCTAATGTGTCCTTGCTAATGCAGCTGAGTCAAAATTCAAACAGAAAGAGACGTACATGACTTAGACTGCAGCTCGATAGGAGATCCACAATTTTGGGGCACATTCAAACAAGTGGTTGTTTCAACTATCTTGCCGAGAGGATCTGCCAATAAGGCTATGAATTTAGCAAAACAATTAGGGTGCTAGGCAAAGAGTGAACTGAACAAGACATCACAAATCCTAGACATGCTAACCACAGATGTGCAGAGTGTTAACCATGCTGTTTTGCAAAATAGAGCTGCCATAGATTTTTTGCTTTTAGCACAAGGACATAGATGTGAAGAATTTGAGGGAATGTGTTGCATGAATCTGTCTGACCATTCGGTGTCCATTCACAGTAAGATAAAAGAACTACAACAGGGACTTCACAATCTGAAGGAAGAAGAAGGTTTAGGAATTGACGAATGGCTTAAAAGCTTAGGACTTGGACCGTGGCTAAGAAACCTTGTGATCTATGCTATAGGACTGCTGGGTGTAATTTTACTGTTTTTGCTGATTTTGCCTTGTGTTTTTAATTGCATTCAAAACATGGTCAGCCGTACAATAGCAAAAACCTGGCAAGCTAATTTCCTTGCACAAGAAGAAAACGGGGGAAATGTGGAGAGCTTTAATGTGGAGAGCTTTATTAATAGTTGGTTAGCTGAGAAAGGCCATGCTGACATATTGCCACTGGTCAAGCTGAGAAATCAGCAGTCAGCAAGCTGAAAGGAGATGTCAGCAGCTTGCAATCAGTGGCCTTGCTGCAACATGGAGAAAGGGAGTAGAGATTAGTCTTGAATATCTCCTAAGAATATGTAGAAAGTATCAAAAGTAGGACCATAGGAATGTAAAAGTAGGTGTAACTGCTGATATGTAACTAACCAATCCTGAGCTCAACTTTTGCAATATGCATGAAGTTAATTACGAACTGTATTTAACCCGCTGTGCTGATCAATAAAATTGGGCCTGTGATGATCAACCTGATGTCCTGGTCTCCTTCCGTCGACAGGAGGCACCTGATTTATAGCATCTTCTAAATAGGGAAAGAAGTGACAAATTCAGCTCAGGTCTGGAATGCCTGTGGGAAACCTGTTTCCTTTGCTAGTTATCTTCCAGGCAGTCTACAAAGAAATTTGCTTCCAGATCCTGAATGAGAATCATGTGGACATAGCCACAGAGAATTTCTGCCAGGTTAGAGATACACAAGAATTGGGCTTGAAAGGTGCTCCCTAACATCATTCCCAACTCTAGAGTCTTATGACTCCCAAGAAATGGCAGGGAGGGAGCTCTAAGTGTCTATTGTCTGCAGGTTTGGTGAGGAAAAAAGTGAGAAAAAGTAATCCTGTCAGCTCCACTGGGGTACAATGCCACATCTTCACACCTTCTTTTGGCTTCACAGGTGGAGGGGATGGATGCACAGACCCAGCTCCTTCTGCCTCAAGTAAATTGTCCCTTCACCCTGTTCACTCCCAGGTGAGGAAAGGAAAGGGCCGTCCTCTGCCATCTTCATGATGTAAATACCTGGCTGCAGTGAGCACACTTAGCCCAACAATATGCACAGTTCTGAGTAAGATCAGCCTAAGAACAACTATCAGGATTGTTTGTATAAGTCCTGCTGTCTTCTGATTTTCCTAAAAATGTTGTGAGTAGTCAAGTAACTTTCCAGAAAAAAAGATACACGCACTTAAGCACAAACTTAAGCACATTTACCCAAGATATATACAGAGGTAGGTTCTATGAGAAATTAAATTATCTGTTCCTAGCCAAGTACTTAGTTCAAATTCCTGCAATTCCGTTATGAAATGACTTCTCAAATGAATTCACATTTTTCATCCTTCATTTATTGCTTATCTTGGTTTGGAAGGAGTATTCATGAGATTATTTCTCAAGCTCTTTTCTTCCACCAATTTAGTTATGGTGTTTTTGTGGCGTGCTATATAGCAAAGCATGATGACTCACTTAAATTAGGTTGCTATAAATACTACTCTTAAAAGTTATACCACAGTTCTCTTTTTAAGAATGGATGGATACATATGTATCCATATGGAAACAATGTTTTTGCTGGAGATGGACATCTTTTACATCAACTAACATAGTCTAAATATATTCTTTTTATTCAAGTTCAGACAGACAGAAAGCCACTTGCACATTATACCATATAGGAAGAAACTGAATGTTCCCCTGTTTTAGCCCACCAGGTTGCAGTGCTTACCAAGCCCAGAAACAGTTCTGGACAATATAATAAGCTCTTCCGTGGGCTGCCCATGTTTAGCAGCACCGGTGGGAGCCTCCTCTTCCATGCTCAAGCATCTATGCAGAATGGTCACTCATAGAGTCCAAGGAAGAAAATAATTATTTTTCCTGTCTTCTGAAAATACTTGCCCTTTCTTTCCTTTTTTTTCCTACCAAGTTGAGTTTTCTGTTCTACCTAGGGCACTTTCTCTCCATCTTCATCTAGTTTAAATATAGCTCTGTATTTTATTTCTTTCTTTTCTTCACCAGTCAGAGTGAACAGAGGAGCAGAATATTAAGTGTTTAGTTGCTTTAGTTGTTTTCAGGTCTGAGAAAAGAGCAGGAAAGCAGCAATGATAGAGCAAAAGAGAGGAAGAATTTAACAAACAGGCAGGAAAAAAAATTAATTTTTGAGAAAAGAATTATTTATAGTGTTTAAGCCCCCCACTTCTCCCATGCAAGTGTCTTATGGGATACAGGAGGAATAAAAGGGTTAAGAACAAGAACAAAGCCTGTCAAACCAGGCAGGCTTGCTAAAACAAATGGATCCTTTCAGGCTAATTTGGATTTTCTCAGTGCAATGTTTATAGTTAGGCAATAAATAGACAAAAAGCCTTACTATTTTGCCAAGGAGCTAGAAATATCCTTCAGACCGAAGTAAAGCTACTTCTTTCTAATTTGAGACTCAGTGCAAACTGAAATTCTCTCTCACACAGATGAATCATTTGTTTTTCTGAACCTCAAAATAGGCTTTCAGACCTTGGTTCTGAGCAGGAACTGAGCCAAAGACACCACAAACCATCTCAGGTTTCCCCTGATGGCAAACACCCTGGAAAGCACCAGACAGATCTGCATTCATGTGCTGGTGGAGTACTCAAAATATTCTTCACAGCCCTTTTCAAGTGCTTCCTCAGACACCCTTCTGTCTGTTTTACTACATTTCAGTCAAAAAACAAATGTGTCATTCATACCTTTGAACAACCTACTGAAGAATGGCAGCCATGTCAAAAAAGCTTACTCATAGTGGGCAGCTCTCTATTAAGGGGCACTGCATGCCCCATCTGCCAGCCTGATGGAGAGGCAGAAGATCTGTGCTGCCTGCTAGAGGCTAAGATCCATGATGTTGCCTAGATGTTGCCATGATGTTGCCCAACTTGCCAAGTAGCCGCTACTACTATTTCATGTGAATGCAAATCATGCCGCAAGCCAAAAACTAGGCAGCATCAAGGAAGACTGTAAATTCCTGGTGAGGCAGGTGAAAAATATCAGTGCCCCAAGTCCTCTTCTCATCTATGCTACCAGTTGAGAAATAGATACAGAAGAGAAATAAATAGACAGAGAGAAAGAAATAGAGACAGAGAAGCAGACATAGTGCAGATAAAGATCTGGCTTTGTTATGAACAAGTTTATAGGTTGACTCAATTAATCAATAGTTATAATGTTTGTTGGTTGTTAAATGTTAATCACCAGGTTGAATGTGTTGATTCTGTTAATTACCTGTATTGGTAATCACCCTAGCCAACAGTCCCTTACCTGTACCCTTTTTTATCCATCCATCAATCCAACCTGTACCCTTTTTTATCCATCCATCCCGCTGCTTCTCAAAATGGTCCTAGTTATGAAGAGGAAGGTAACATCACAGGCGTCTATATAAATTGAGAGACACCCGGTACCATTCAGAGGAATGACACCCTAGAAAAGACGAGCCAACCTGCAGTTCAAGAGACTAAGTGACCTGTCATGCTTGAGACCTGTCCTTCTATTCCATCGCTGTAATTCCAGGTTGTCACCATAACCCAGCAAGAACTGGACCAGGATGAGGACCTTAGACAATGAACCCAAAGGTATCTTCCTAGGCACGCTCATGAGGGCGGAATCCCCAGCTCTGCTATACAGCAAAGTTGCCTACCTCCTCCTCCACATTGCCAAAGGGAGCAGCAGTGGTGTGTGTGACCCCTTGGGCCCCCACCCAGAGCTGATTTCACAATAAAGGCGTCAGAGAGGAGCAGGTCTCCTTGCCCATTTATTTCAGCTGGGGACTCATCTGGGATAGCCTTGCCTGAAGAGGACCAGAGACCGAACAGCCACCTGCCCTCTTGGGCCTCCAGGACAGCTGGCTATCTACACCAGAGAAATCAGTCTGGGACCAGCGATGTCGAGGAGCATTGGAAGGGTAAGAAATTCCAGTGGCGGGTGTAGGAGGTGTGCGGGTGGTGCATGAGCGAGATGAGGGTCAGCAGCTCGGACCCTCAAAGCGAGTGTGGACACCTCGTACCACGGTTCTGGACTCCTGCGAGGAGCACAGTTGGGAACAGGGAAGTGAAAGAAATTGGTGAGTGAGGCGCCTCTTGGGGACAAAGAGGGCAGGGGATAACTGGGTGTGAGCCACACGCATTAGGGCTAGGCCTCCCCTGGTAAGGCCGTAGCAGCCTAGGTGGCTGCGGGCACATGGAGAGCCTTAGGCGTGGTGTGGGTCACGGCATCCCTGGAGGGGGAGGCAGACCATACCAGGGTTTACAGGGCGTCCCCTAGGCACTGCCGATACCAAGAGCCCAAGAAGGTACCTGCTTCCCCAGACTGGGCCAGATGTATTGTAGGTGGTGCACTGCCGTGGTCCCAGGGAGGGGGGCCACAAACCCATGGCCCGAGAGCACAGGGGTGGGGAGTCAGTGCTGGGGGCAAGGCGGGCACCACACATACACACAATCGTCCCTTTCACTGAGGCTACTCTGCCAGGGGAGGTATAGCCAAGCCAGACATGATGGAAGGCGAAGAGGTTGGACCCTGCTTGGGTTGATCTGGGTAACTTCATGGAGTCTCCTGTGCCCTCCTACCTCTGCATAAAAAAGTAGGAGAGAGACAGCACTAGGGACAGGATGGTTCTAGCCCAGAGATTGGACTATAGGTCTGGCTTGGAGGGTGGGTAGGCATGGAAGGTCCTGTGGCCTAAGGAGAGGACCCCAGTGCTAGGGACCCCATCGTGCACCACAAAGTGTGCTCAGAGTCTCAGAGGTGAGGCATGGGGGTACATAGGGGGTTGGGTCACTAGGGATCAGCACAAAGTCCAAGCCCTTGGCCGAAGCAGAGGCAGGGGACTGCCATAGGGGCCAACCAAGGATGAGTGGAGGCTGCCCGGGCAAAGGAGAGAGAAAGTGAGTGAAAGAAGAGTGTGTAAGCTTTATCCTTTATTCCAATACCCTATTCCCTGTGTGAGAGTGAATGTGTGAAAGGTGTAGGAGTAGTGGAAAAAATAGTAAGTTCAAACCAGTAAAAGGATTTGTGTTTAAGTGTTAAGCATTAAGGATTCAAGGTAAAGTAAGTTAAGTAAGGGAAGTCAAGAAATTTTTAATTGCTTACGAACTTATGTTGCCTGTCAGTATATTTTTGTTCGGGTAGGGGCACCTTTGAAGTTTTAGTTTATTGGTTTACAAAAATGGGTAAATGTGTTAGCAAAGAGGGAGGCTGCCTAAGAAGAAACAAGAAAGTGAGAAGTATCCCCCTTGATAGCCCACTTGAACAGCTGTTAGACAAGTGGGATTCTCAAGAGGCCACAAAAAGCCTAGACCAAATCAAGATGGTTCATTATTGTACAGAAGTCCGGCCAAAGTTAAAAGTTACAGGGAGAGTGGCCTTGGTATGAAACACATGATCAGTGGATGTGCTCCCAGTTGAGTCAGCATTTAAGATCCCAAAGAAGTCCAAATGTGGAACAACTAGCCTATGCTTCCTGTTGCAGAAAAAGGCCACAGGTGATGAAAGTATAAAAATTTGCAAATTGAAGAAAAAGGAAAATTACAAGGAGAAAACTGAGGCGGCAAAAGAAGTTAGTAGTAATTAGAATCCCCTCATGACTGGTGCCATCAAGAAGTTTTTGACTTTCATGACAATGGGCTGTACTTCAATGATGATAACCTGTCAGGGAGAAACAGGAACCACCTGTCTAAAAGGGGCAAGAGAATCTTTGGCAGCAGGCTGCCCCATTTGGTGAGACAGGCTTTAAATGGAAGGATTGAGGGCAGGGGATGTGTTGTGTCTGAAGTGACAGTGCTCCTGCCACTGCTTCTTCCTGGGGAGCCAGCGCAGTGACAAATCTCCCTTGGCTGCCTCTCAATTTGAGAACCACAGGGCTAACTACATCAAGGTGTGTATGGCTTTGGTAAATCCCTTCTAGGGAACCTGGATGCTGCATCACATCTCTGAAATGCCTGTACTCAAAAGCCTACAGCATGGGGAACAAAAAGGAACTAGAAACCTAAACAGGTTGATGTCACTGTTCACATTACTGGAATGTTGTCATGGATGCCTGTGTACTTTATAGAAAGGACAGCTCAGCATGGTGAGGTGATGGCATTGCTCCTTAAGTGAGGGAGCACCGGGAATGTATTGAGCACCTCCAAGGGACAGATGAAAGAGTTGAGAATTTATGGGTGAGAATTAAGGTGCAGGCAGACAAGGGTGACAATGTTGTGGGTAGTTGCTGCAGGCCACCTGATCAGGAGGAGGTTGATGAGGCTTTCTGTGGGCAGCTGGAAGCAACCTCACAGTCACAGACGAGGGGGCTTCAAACACCTTGATACTGTTGGAGGGACAGCATGGCTCAGCACACCCAGTCCAGGAAGTTGACCATTGACAGTAAGTTTTTGACAGAAGTGAAAGAGAACCCAAGAAGAAAAGTATGTTGCTGAACCTTGTAGTAACAAACCAGGAGGGACTGGTCACAGGTAAGAAGGCTGGGAACAGTCTTGGCTATAGTGACTATGAGATGGTGGAACTCAGTTCTTCGTGGAGGAAGCAAAGCACTAAGGACGAGAACCCCAAACTTCTAGAGAGCTAACTTCAGCCTCTTCTTAGGGCTCTATGGGTTAGGGCTCCACAAGATAAAGGGGTCCAGTATTCAAGAATCCCTTCCTCCAAGCTCAAGACCAGTGTGTCCCCATGATGAAACATTCAAGCAAAGTGGGCAAGAGACCTGAATGGATGAGCAAGAGGCTTCTAGTCGACCTCAAACAGAAGGTTTGAGACATACTACAAAGTTTATGGGCTGTAGAAAAAGGGACAGGTCACATGGGAGAATGGTAGGAACATCATTAGAGTATGCAGGGATGCAATAAGAAAAGGTCCACTTGAAACTGAATCTGGCAAAGGATATCAAGGACAACAAGAAGAGCTTCTGCAAGTACATCAGCAGCAAAAAGAACATTATGGAAAATGTGGGGCTGCTGCTGAACCACATGGGTGTCCTAGTGACAGAAGACACAGGTCAGGAAGGATTACTGCATGCCTTTACTGCTGAGGCTGGTTCTCAGGAGTCCCAGACCTCAGAGTTAAGAGAGGAATGCTGGAAAAAGGAAGATTTAGCTATGGTCAAAAAGGGTTGGGAGCTGAGGGAGCTGGCAGATATCACTGTTAAGATACTCTCCATCATCTTTGGAAAATGATGGAGAACAAGAATGGTTCCCAAGAAGTGGAGAAAGACCAGTGTTACCCCATCTTCAAAAAGGGAGAACACAGGAAGCTACCTGCCAGTCAGCTTCACCTCCCTCCCTGAAAAGGTGATGGAACCTTTTCTCTAGAAGTCATCACCAGGCATGTAAAAGAAAAGATGATCAAGAGAAGCCAGTTTGGATATACCAAGGGGAAATCATGCTTGACTAGTCTGATGGCCTCTGTGATGGCATGGCAGCATGAATTGGTGAGGGGAGCTATGGAGGTTGTCTACCTTGGCTTCAGGGCTTTTGACACTGTCTCCTGTAACATCCTTGTAGGTAAGCTCAAGAAATGCCCATGAGGGGAGTGGACAGTGAAGCAGGTCAAGAACTGGCTGAATGTCAGAGCTCAGAGGGTCAGTGGAGTGGAATCCAGCGGGAGGCCTGTGGTCTGTAGCATTCCCCAGGGATCAGTACTGGATCCAGTGTTGTTCAACTTGCTTGTCAATGATCCAGACAAAGGTATATAATGCAGCTTCAACAAGTCTGCTGATATGAAACTGGGCTGGTGTATCAGAAGGCTGTGCTGCCATTCAGTGAGTCCTTGGTAGGCTGGAGAGTTCTGAAAAGACAGAAACCTAGTGAGGTTCAGCAAGGGCAAGTGTACTACAACAGGGGAGGAATAACCCTAAGTACCAGCGCAGGTCGAGGCCTGACCTGGAAAGCAGCTCTTTTGAGAAGCTCCTGGGAGTCTTCATGAATGACAAGCTGACTGTGAGCCAGCAATGCCCTTGGAGGGTTAATGGGATCCTGCATCAGGAAGAGCACTGCCAGCAGTGCAGGTCAATAGGGAGGTGATCCTGCCCCTCTTCTCTGCCCTAGTGAGGCCGCATCTGCATTGTAGTGTCCAGTTTCTCAGTACAAGAACAAGGAGCTAGTGGAGAGTGTTCAGCAGGGGCCACAAAGATGATTAAGGGTCTGGAGCATCTCTCTCACAAGGAGAGACTGCAGGAGCTGGGCCTGTTTAGTCCAGAGCAGAGAAGACTGAGAGGGGACCTTGTAAATACAAACATCTCAGATGTGGGAGACAAAAGAATTGTGCCAGACTCTTCAGTGGTGCCCAGTGAGAGGACAAGGAATAATGTCCATAAAATCAAACACAAGAAGTTCCATGTTAACATGAGGAAGAATTTCACCTGAGGCTGGGAAAGAACTGGAACAAGATGCCCAGGGAGGTTGTGGAGTCTCCATCACTGGAGACATTCAAAACCCACCTGGAAGTGCTCCTGTTCTCCCTGGCTCTGGGTGAACGTCCTGGTTCCACCAGGCAGAGTTAACTTTTGCAGCAGCCATGAATGGAACAGCCAGGTTATTCTATAGCAGCTCAGGCCCTGTGCAGTGGGGACAGAGGGGTGTGGGGTTTTTCACCGAGGTGTGTTGGATGTGCCCTCGGGTGGCACCGGGTTCCATGTGCTGAGCAATCCCATGTCAATTATTCACCTGTTATTAGTATTGCTGTTGTTGCTGGCAATTTTGTTATTTGTTTTTTTCTAGTAAATTCTCCATATCTCAACCCACAGTCTTTACCTCTTTATGCCTCCAGTGCTCCTCCTGCCACAGTGGGGAAGGGAGAAAGCAGCACATGTATGGGCTGTTTCCTTGGGAACACTTAACTGAAGAACACCAATCCTAAACCATGACAGTGACCCTGCTTTGGCAGAGGTGTTGGACTAGATGATCTCCAGAGGCCCCTTCGCACCTTAACTGTTCTGTGATTCTGTGAAAATTCAGCAGAATACTGCTCTTGGTTTCAATGCTCCTGCTTTCACAGGAGTATCAGTCTGCCTCTCCTAGAGCATACACATCTACATATTGGCAGCTTTCACTGCACTGGCACAGCTCACGGGACATTCCCTGTGGATACAGCCTCTCTCGCTTCCATAGGCACACACAGCTGGCCTGAAGGCAGCAGCCACTGGAAGCTGGAACTTTTAAAACACCCTGCAAACAACAGCATCAACTAATGTAAACACTGAATTAAACAAGGAATGCAGATTTAAGCAGTGGCAGGTCCACCCAACCTGAGGTCTTCTGGCTGAGCTGTACAGGTTGAAGAGCTAAAGCATCTGCTTCCTCTACTAGGGAAGGGGTAGGTTCCCTTGAAAATGCTCAACAGCCAAGTTCCCTCTGGATGCACATTTTCCTTCCCTGACTAGGGAGGGAGGCTCAGGCAGTCAAGATCCTAACATCAGCATTTTAAGTAAAAGCTTGGCAGTCAGTCCAAACTACTCTTTTGTCCTCCTAAAATCAGAGAAACTGGTATATGAGCATACTTGAGAACCAAAGCAATGCTTTCTCCCCACGAGTCACCTATTGTCATGTTTTGTAGGAAAAATTATTTCAACCAGGATACTCAGGAGCTGGGATGCAATAATGTGAATGACTAAAATACTTTATTTCAGCTTTTATTAAAAAAAACCAGGACATCACTTTTACATTTCAGAATATTTTCAAACAAGGTTTTTTTTGTTAAAGCTTTAGGTATCTAAAAAGTGTCTACATGATTCACACCTGTATGAAGCTTTGCAAGTCACATCATAATCACCAAACACCTATATTGCACAAAGATCCACACAATACCACACCAGTTTTAGCTTAGTCTACATTGTAAAGTGCTGTTTCATAGGGAGAAACTTGAAAAAATAATTATCTGGATAGGCAAGTACTGCTGAACTGCATTTCTGAAAGTTGACACTTCCATAGTAGTTGAAAAAATATCACAGCGTGTTGTCAGTGCCTCTTGACAGTGTGTTTTTTTATTTAATAAGCTGGAGTAAGCACCAAAGAGTACTGTCTGGAATGCATACTAAGTATTCAAGTAACACCAAAAGCCAAATTAATTTTTAAACTCAGGATGAGATAAATATAGATATATCAAAAGGTAGATAAATGTTTAAAGTAGCATCAGTTTCTGTCCAGTAGAGTAATTGCATAGCAGAACACATGTTAAATGAATTTGAAACTCTAGTAGAAAAGGCCCCTAAATTTTGAATTTCTTACTTCTACAGTCTCAAACCAATAATCTTTTTTTAGATTATGGAGTCTGAGACACTGTCTTCATATCTGCAATAGACTGTTCCATTTACAAATATTTCCATAAAGTAAAAAAAGGTCTGGGGATACAAATCCAGATGCTTATAAAAAATCTAAATGTGGAGTGCTAACCATGACATAAAGCATCTAATTTAGACCAGTTTCTGAAACAGAAGAATCAAAAATGAAACATTTGTCTACGGAAGGAGATTTGGTCTGGAAAAGAAAGTTCAGCTCTACAACCTACAGGTCTAAGCCGATTCTTGGTGTGGTAGATGAACTGACCATACCAGTTGTACAAGGGGAGAAGTCACAGCTACTGAAGTGAGAATCCTTTCTCCTGGCTCTCTCTGACTGCTGCACTCACACATAATACTCAGCAGAGTATGCTAATGTAAGAGTTTTCAGTGCTTCACTTGGGGTTTAATAAATATTGGAGGGGGAAATGAAGTGGAAGGAACAAAAATCTTAACAGCAGAGAGATCATCTGAGTCTCACTACAACCAGTTTGCTCCAAGACCTGGAAAAGCAAACAAAAACATGGGCATGTTTGTGTTTCCAATTAAGCTACTCAGGAACATCCAAGTCTAGAAGTGACAGAAGAGCTGCAGAAGGCCCTCAGAACTTAGTGACTAGGTAAACAAGCATGATCGACATAAAGAAATGCAAAACAGCCCACCAGTGGGGAAAACCCTGCATGCACCCTGCACAACCATTGGGACTGCATGAAAAACAATGCAGAAGAAGCTTCATCATGACTATGGTATCAGGTATCATCAATCAAATAAAAGGCAAATAAAAACAAATTTTAAAAAATTAAGGTTTTAGGACTAAAAGAAGTAAAACACAAAACTTTGTCATCCGTCACAGCAACAGGGTGTATTATGGACAGACTGTTCAGTCAGCCTCGGCAGGCAAGAAGATTGCAATGGCTTCAATCCAGTAAGAGGGAAGGTGAAAGGGATGGAGTGACAGAAATTAAAGGCTATAATAATAACCATCTAAACCAGAAGAAGTTACTAAAAAGGCTAACTAGTGAGAGACCCTTTGTCTTTTCGCTTGGGGGAGAAAATTCCAAATGGTACCCCATACTTCACACCTGCTGCTGTGTGTTTCTCACACAACTCACAGTGAATTTATGGAGTGCACTTTCACACAGTCTCATCAAGACAGAACATTTGCAGATGAGATGCAGAAAAGAAGTTGCAGTTGCTTGGCCTTTCTGGCTGTCATGCTCGTGCTGGTATAGACAACTGCTTCTGACAGTTTTTTCCAACAGTGGCCACAGTCAGAGGCTTAAGAGAGAAGACACTGGGAGAGGTGGACTCGAGGTCAGATCAGTTCAGACAGCAAAGCCTGCAAAAGATTTGCATTATGACCTACATTCACTTAACTGTATTGTGATTTTCAGGTCCCGTTTCAGAGCTCTGAAGCTGTATATACATGTACTTAGTAAGCATCCTTCACACACATTCATCAAGATGCAACACTATCCCCAAATTAGAAAGCATATCCCCAAATTAGAAAGCATATCCCCAAATTAGAAAGCACCAAGTACTTACTATAAACATCCTTCACTTTAGATCCTTATTTTTCCAAAAGTCAACAGTTCACACACCCTACTTTTTTTTATACATGGGTTTCTATAAAGACAGGCAGTCCACCTCCATTCTCAGTAAGATCATGAAACAGATCCTCCTGGAAGATAGGTCAAAACTTATGGAAGACAAGAAAGTGATAGGGGACAGCCACATGAGTTCACCAAGGGCAAGAACTGCTTGACTCACCTACTGGTCTTCAGTGACCCAGTGACTGCAACAGTGGATAAGGGAAGAGCTAAGAGATGTACCTGGGCTTCTGTAAGGCCTTTGATAAGATCCCCCACAACATTCTTATCTCCAAACTTGAAAGAGAAGGGTTTAAGTGGATGGACTGTTCAGTGAATAAGGAATTGGCTGGATAGCTATACCCAAAGAATCACAGTCAACAGTTCAATGTCCAAGCAGAAACCAATAATGAGCACTATCCCTCAAGGGTCTGTGCTGGCACTGGTGTTGATGTGGATCTCATGAGGTTCACCACCCAGGGTACTGCACCTGAATCCAGGAAATCTCCACTATCAATACAGACTGAGGGATAGAGAGCAGCTCTGCAGAGAAGGACTTGGGCATCCTGATGGATGAAAACTTGGCCATGAACCAGCAATGTGTGCTTGCACACACTGCGTTCAGCTCTGGGGCCCCCAGTACAGTGGTTCCAGAGGAGAGGCACAAAAATTGTCAGAGGGCTGTAACACCTCTCCTGTGAAGACACTGTAAGAGATGGAGTTATTCAGTATGGAGAAGGCTCCAGAAAGACCTTATTATGGCCTTTTAATATATAAAAAGGATTTTAAAAAAAGATGGAGGAAGTCTTTTACCAAGGCCTCGAGAGACAGGACAAAGGACAATGGTTTTAAACTAAAAGATGATAGATTTCGGCTGGAGATTTTTTTTTTAAAGGAAGAAATTTCTAACAATAGGGGTGGTAAGACATTGGAGAAGGTTTCCCAGAGAAGTGGTGGATGCCCCATCCCTGGAAGTGTTCAATTTCATGTTGGATGCAGCTTTGAGCAACCTGGTTAGTGGAAGATGTCCCTGCCTGTGGCAAGGGGGGTTGGAACTAGATGATCTTTAAAGATCCCTTCGAAATCAAATTGTTCCCATGGTTCTATGATTCTGCTAATGTGATACAGTTTTAACATTAGAGGAACTGAAATTTGAAGGGAGACATCCTTTAAGGCAGAAATTAGGTCTCAAAACTTAACCAGTGCATTTTTAACATTCTTACTAAGAAAAATCCAAGCTGCTACTAGATTAAAAAAAAATCAGATATTTCTTTAATACTTGCTTTTATAGGTTAATTTTTTAAATCCACATATAATTACTCATGTCAGCAACTCACTTCCTTTTGCCTAAATACCAGGTACCATTACTCGCACATGCAAACATTTCTGATTTTTAATTCCAAATTCTACATTTAAGGTAAAATTGCACTTTATTTTAGATAGCTTATAGTAAAAGCCTAGAAGAATAAAGAAACTTACCATTATGCCACCAACTATATGACACTGAGTGTCAGAACTTGAGTTTTAACTTACAATCACATTAAGGGTATACAACATGCAATGAGATTCAAGTTTACCTTCATCATTCCAAGTATAAGTTAAACATTCAACACCATTTCTAATTTCTTCTTCTTTCATATTATTTTTTTTATATTCTATTCTGTGCTGAAAGGCCAAACTGGTGCTCAGGGGTTAACTGGACAGCATTTAACCCTGCAGAGGCATTCAGGCAGATTTCTTAAAAGGAGAATGGCAATCACACACTGTCAGCTTTGACTTCATTAAATACAAAACTGACTATGTAAGGATTTAAGTTAAATAAAAGGCAGATTTCTACCCCGAAGAGTAAGTTTTGGTTGCTAGTCCTGAAAAGTAAATTTTGGTTGCTAGTCAGACTTCTTCCCTGCTTCCCCCAGGAAAAGAAGTCTGTGGAGAACAGCATTGCACAGATCACAAGAAAGGCAGGAGAATTCCTCTGGTGCAGAAGTGCCTGGACCATTTATTTAAAAAAAATCACAGGCCAGAGGCTTGTGAGCAACTTGTATGTGGAATATAATTTATCAGGACTAAAAGCTAAGGTAGAATTCTTCTGCTTTCATTTTCTGTCTCAGAACAGCAATGGGAAGAGACTACTGCACTAGATGTCGTCGTGGTACTCCCTGTCCTTGGCTGTGACAGGCTCCTCAAGGTGCACTGCCGCACTGCCCATCAGGGCAAACGCTGGGTACATCAGGCCGGAGCAATCCACCTCACACTCGTACAGGCACTTCATGCGGCCTGCATCGTAAAACCCCACCCTGCCTCTGTCACAGTCAAGGCAGACGCCCAAGCACGACGGCAGGGGAAGGATTCTGCTGGCTGGATCCTTGGGAGCAGCAGGTGTGGTAGGGATAAAGAACTTCTTCATGCCTAAAGTGACCAGTGTGCAAGGCTGCGATGAGTCAAAGAAGGTATCTTCACTCCCACTGTCATGACCGCTGTCTTGCTCGTATCTGGAACACAAAAAAACCCCACGTGCTTTTGACAAATGCTGAAGTGGGATCAGTGATGTGAACAGGAGAAGAACATTTCTGTCAGACAGGCAACACCACATGATCACCCAAGAATCTTGGGGGGTAAAAAAAAGATCACAGAATCATAGAATATCCTGAATTAGAAGGAAAACACTAAAAACATCATATTCCAAGTTCTGGCTCAACACAGGACAACCCCAAGTGTTACACAATGTGCCTGAGAGCATTGTCCAAATGCTTCTTAAGCTCTGGCATGTTTGGTGCTGGGACCACTTCCCTGGGGAGCCTGCTCTAGAGTCCAACCACCCTCTGGGTGAAAAACCTTTCTCTAATATACAGATTAAGGAGCTCATGACAAAGTTTTATGTCATTCCCTTGGGTCCTGTCAATGGTCATCTGAAAGATAAGATCAGTGTCTCCTCTCTGCTCCCCTCCATCTCCTCTTCCCCAGGCTGCACAAGCCAAGTGACTTCAGTCAGTCCTTATAAGGCTTTCACTCGAGACCCTTCAAAATCTTCATGGCCCTCCTCTGCACACTCTTTAACAGCTCAGTGTCTTTGTTGTGTTGTGGCACCCAGAACTGCCCCCAGCACTCCAGGTGAGGCTGCCCCAGAGCAGAGCAGAACAGGACAATCCCCTCCCTTGCCTGGCTGTGATGCTGTGCCTGATGCCCCCCAGGACATGGGGGCACTCCTGGCTGCCAGGGCACTGCTGGCTCATGTTCAACTTCAACCAGGATCCCCAGGTCCCTTTCCTGAATTCATTTCTGCTTTCCCCTGTGTGCATCTGGGGTCTGTCTGTCTGTACATCCAGGGTTGCCCCATCCCAGGTCAGAACCCAGCACTTACCCTTGCTGAATTTCATACTGTTGGTGCCTGCCCAGCCCTCTCATTGTCAAGGTGTCTCTGCAGGGCCTTCTGGCCTTTGAGGGAGTCAGCTGTTCCTCCCAGTTTTGTATCATCTGTGACCTTACTTAGTAACCCTTCCAGTCCTGTGTCCAAGCCATTTGTGAAGACAAAGAGCACAGAGCTGAGCATGGAGCCCTGTGGAACCCCCAGTGACAGGTCACCAGTCCAGTGTCACCCCATTCACTGTGACCCTTCTGCCTGGCCCCTGAACCAGTTGCTCACCCATCACATAATGTCTTTATCCAGCTGTGTACTGGACAGTTTGTCCAGAAGGATCCTGGGAGATGCAGCATCAAAAGCTTTACTGAAATCAAAAGAGATTACATCAACTTCCCTTGGTCAGCTCAGTGGGTTACATGTGTCATGAAATGAAAGTAAGTTTTTAAAGCAGGACTTTCCCCTGATGACTGCACTGTCCTTCAGGTTCAGTAATTCCTAGAATAATCTTCTCCATAAATTTACCAGTCACTGAAGGGAGACTCACAGCCCTGTAGTCACCAGGGTCATCTTTCCTGCCAGTCTTGAAAACTAGGACAACATTTGCTAGTTTCCAGTGGACTGGCACCTCCAAAGACCACTGAAACATCAGAGAGGTCTCACAATTACATCAGTCAGTTCAGCACCCTAGGAAGAATCCCATCAAGCTCCACAGACTTATGGGGATTTGGGTGGAACAGCAAATCCTGCACAAATTTGAGATGGGCTGGGAGTTTATCATTCTCACAGGTATGGTCCTTGGGTTCTTGGGTCATTAGCAAATATGACCCAAAGACCACTACTGGTGTTGAAACTGTCAACAAAGCATTAAACATTCCTGTCTTGTCTCTGTCTCTTTTAGAGAGGTGACCATCCTCCTCCTGCAACAGGCCAATGGTATTTCTGACTCCCTTTTGCTATTAACGTATTTTTAAAAAACTCTTTTTATTGTTCCCCATGTTCTGGCCAACTTCAATTCCAGTTGGGCTTTGACCACATGAACTTTTTCCCTCAAATGTCAAGCAGCATCTCTTTATCTCTCCCACATTGCTCAATCTTGCTGCTATTTGCCATACCTTTTTTTTTTTGCCTCAGCTCTGGAACTTCTCTGCTCACCCAAGGCAGCCTTCTGTCCCACCTGCTTGACTTATGATATTTTGGAATTGCCTGCTCTTGTGCCCTGAGGAGGTGGTGCTTAAAAAGTGACCAGCACTGATGGACCTTAGCACCTTCAATAGTGGCCTCCCAGTCTTTCCTGACTAGTATCCTCAGCAGCCTGAAGTTTGTTCTCCTCATGTCCAGAGCTGAAGTTTTGCTGGCACTTCTCCTCCCGACAACAGAGATTTTAAACTCAATTACTTCGTGGTTTCTGTGGCCAAGATGGCTGCCCATCTCCACTTTGCTCACAAGATCCTCTCTGTTGACTCAGAAAAAATCAGGGAGAGCACCTTTCTCAGCTGGCTCCCTTAGAACCCATACCAAGAAGTTATCATCCAGGTGTTTTAGGACTCCTCTGGACCTGTTTGTATCATCTATGTGGTGCTTTCAGTTAACATCTGCCAAGCTGAATTGCCCTAAAAGACAAGGGTGGTTGATGTAGAGATATTCCTTAGTTCCTTAAGGAATAATTCATCAGTGTCCTCATCTTGGCTGCGTAGCCTGTAGTAGATTCCCACAATGACATCCACTTTGTTTGTGCTGTAATCCTTACCCAAAGGTTCCCAACTGCAGCACTGCCAGCTGCAGGCTCCATACATTCCATGTTACAGGCAGTGGCACCCCCACCTCATCTGCCCCCAGTCCCTCTGAAGAGCCTGTAACCAACAGGGCACTCCAGTCACAGCACTCATCCCACCAGTGACACATAGCTTAGCCAGGAAGGAAGAGGCATTTAGTAGGTGGGATTTCACTTGGGTTACTTCAAACAATTAATAACACCTGAACTCCAAAACCACAGAAGGTTTTACTAAGGAGTGGATGTATCTAAATGTACTTAGGCTAGGCAATCATTAATGAATCTACAGGTACAGTAAATCAGTTAACTTGAGAAGTAACTTAGCAAATATGACCAATCCTTACAGACAAGAACATGTCCTGGGAGTTTTCCATGATGCTGCTATGTTACAGTATCTGTAAAATTCACAAAACAAAAGGTAGTGTTTTAGTGGTTTAAGTTTGGTGGCTTTTTTTAAAGTGCTCTATCTGAAGACTTCCCTGAAAGTTTCCCAGATGGTTACTGGAGAGTCTGCAGACATACTTGGTCAGTCTACATGCTTTGCTCTCCACCTCTGTCCTCAGATAAAGAAGCACAGAGAAACACACATTCTTCAGTAGAGACATTCCCTACTTAGGATTTCAGTTTTGGGGTGCTTGTGGGGGCAGTTCTTTCTGTGTCAGCTAAAATTTTACAGCTCTCTATGCGGAGAAGGAAAAAGAAATCAGGAAATTTAGATCTAATTTCTCACTTTGCAAATGGCTCCATCTGGCTTCAAGCAGCTCAAGATTGTGCTGACACATTTTCCATGTGTTATACAGGAAGAAGTCAAACATTTCTAAATTTCTAAATAAGAGCCCCCAGGAGATAGCCTCACTGCCTGCAGTTCCCACATATGTGCAGGCTTGCTATAACTCTAATTGTGAGATGGAAATCTTTTTATTGGTTTGTCCACTGTACTTTGGCTTGTGCTCAGTAGCACTCCAATGCAGTATGCAAGCATGTAGCCTGGGGTAAGCCAGTGACTTGGAATCCACTGTGACACAGCTAGTGCAAAAACGTACAAATATGCACAGTGAATACTGTTCCTCTAAAAGGCTGCCAAACCTTGTATGCCAAGGGAATTAAGGCAGAACCTTAGTACTGATAAACAAGTATTGCTTCAGTCTTAAAACTTTCTTATTTTTAACCTTCTTGCTTTAACTGATATTTCTTGGCATCTACAGGAACCTTCTTTCCCAAAAAGAAAGAAAATAGGACTCTGGATAATCAGGACATCTTTCTGCTAATAACAGGAGAAACTGCTTACACAATATCCTTCAAACTTTTCCCTGGTTAGGTTCACCTTGTGTACTAACTGAAAACAGACTTGCTCTTCATTTACTTTAAAAAAAAAAAATCTTCTTATGTAAAACATGCATTAAAGCAAGAGTATGCAATTTACCTTGGACTGATAACATCAGAGGTATTGTGGAACAATTTCTGTATCTTGCTGCTAGGAACAACTCCCACTTTGACCAGGTATGAGTAGGCTTCAACATTAAAAGCCCAGAAGTGCTTCCCTTTGGCAATCCCAGTGTCACCAATGATGTAATCCAGGGTTGTGAAGCATCCAACCTGCAAGCGCTCAGATCCCAGAAGCAGAGGAAATCCAGCCCTACTTTCCACAGATGTTCTTCTTGGGTTCAGCTCGAGATGTTCATTGTTGTACCCACATTTGTCATCAAAAAGAAAACTGAAAACTGAAAAATAGTATCCCAGAGAAAAATTCTGCTTAGTTATGTATTTGGCCTCCTGTGGTTATAAACTGCATTTTAAGTCATACAGGCATTAGAACTTGCCACTCTTAAAGGCTACCAGGACTGTCATGCAAGCTAACAGTCTCTGTATGTTACTGACTTAATCTGTAACAGTGCTTCTAAACATTTTTGAAACTGGTAACAGTGTAGGAGACATCTGGGAGCTACTGGAAACTGCTTTCAGCTCTTAACACTGATGGATATAAGAAAACCCCCTACCCGGAGCTGGAGGAGTACGCATGATAACTTCTTGGCTCCAAGGGCTGCAGATGGACCCTTTGTAACCTCGAACTCTAAAGGCGTAGCTGCTGTCATCATCGAGATCAGATAATACTTTGCTCTTGCCACACACTTCAGTCTTCTGCCATGTCACACTCTCCTCTTCTTTATTAAGTTTATGATACTCAAGGACATAGATATCAGCTGAATCTGTCTTCCCAGAGCATTCCCAGCTGATCAGAGCTTTGTTGTACATTCGGCTCTGCTCTTCGTTGATTTCTGGTATTTCTAGGCCTGAAACACATGAGAAAAAAGGCTCTGAAATTTAGATACATGTTATTTTGGAGTTAATCATACAACCAGTCCTGGGTAACCCAAACTGTTATTGTATTCCAAATCTAGCTGTGCCCAGTGAGATTTCAGCCACTTTGTAACTAGGGACTATTACAGTTATTTTTGGCCCATTGCTATTTTGTTTTTTTAGTAAACTGTTATTTTCTTCACTTCTATCTACTCATATTTGTTTTTCCTTATTGCTAGAAAGGGATTGGTTAAAACTATATTGGAAGGAAACTCATTTTAAAGCATCCACCTCTTAAAACTGTCTTAAACCAAGAGATAACCCCTTTGTTGAGCTATAGCACTGTTAAAGGGGGAATCTGACTCTCTCAGTTAAAAGGAGTAGATGAGGATGGTTCTCTGTTCATACACTTAAATAAATCCCTATTTTCTGTTTTTACTTTGAAAGGCTTGAGCCTTTTTTTTCTGGCAGCTTTAAAAACTATTTCTTTCTGTCACGCAATAAAAAGCTTTTAGAAAGACTGAGTGTGATGTAATTACAGTATTTTGGAAGCCAGTGCAAACTGGTACTGTAGAAAAGGAAATGTAATTTTAGTTTCCTTATGAAAGCTGAAACTAACACTGCTGCCAGGTAATGCCTTCTGAATCATGCAGACAGAAGGAACAATGCAAGCGACAACACTGAGCTCTGCAACTGCTGCCCTGTGCAAGTTCTGCCTTTCTCCAGATAAGCCTTTAAAGCTAAAACTTGAGAAAGACCTAATGCTCTCAGAATTTACCATTGGAATGGAAGGACAAGTCACCAAGGATGTCTTCTTGCTTGGCAGTGTCCACCACAAAGTCTTCAAAAGTAGTTGCAGCTGCTGGCGTAAAGCTCCTCAGAGATTCAGTAGCTTTTTGGATTCTGAAAACACCAAAGTGGGATAGCCCAAAAAAAAAAAAGGCAATTCAAATTGGACATTCCTTAAAGTAAAAATGCCAGGTTTTGCTTTTAAAAAAGTTTTGCTTTCATGCACTTACTGATGTCTCCTAGAAATTTTCTCTGGAATCTCTAGGAAGATTCTCAAATGCCAAATTTAAAGGCCTTTTGTACATGAGTGTAAAGATAATGAACAGGTAGTCATTCAGTTCGCAAAGCATTTAAATAATCTGGAGCATTACGTTCAAAGAACAAAACTGATGTAGGGTGTTAGTAGAGAAAACAAAGATCAAAGAGCCTAAAGCCAGAAGAGTCCTGGTAGATTAACTTGCAAATACCTGATAAAATCTCTGAGACAAGGAATTTGTCAGGGAGCTAAACAGACTGCCCTCCCACTTCAGTCCCACTGAGCAAGGCTAGGCATTGTGGCAGGACAAGAGCACTCCTCTCCTGAGTGCTGTTTCCCAAGGCACACTCTAATGCAGGAATTCCAGCTAAACCAGGATCATCTCCCAAGAATACAACTGCACAGACATCCTGGAACAGTACTTGTGCCTCAGACAGAAGATATTTAAGATACCTGACATGAAGTTGTTTTGCTGTTTGAACAAAACAAGAGGGATCTGTTTCTTTAAGCACTTCTTGAGCATATCCTACAAGGCCATTATTTTCCAGGAGCCCTTGGTATTCTTCCACTTGTGTTTGTAATTTTTCCATCCTTATATTCTTAGAAGTTTCAATTGCCCTAAGAGCTGCAGATTTCTTCTCTTCCAGGACACAATATAATTTCTCAAAACTCTGAGATGCTTCTTGTTTAGCTCTTTCACTGTTGCACTAGGAGCAAACAAAAGACATTTCAGACAGATTCTACGTCACTGTGACTCCGTACAGAAACATACTTAAGGTTGTTCAAGATATCACAGTAATCTAGTCATCCATTTGACAGGTAAGACTAATGAGCTTTGTTATGCTGTTCAGCACTGAAAATGAGATCAGCACACCACCCAAGCTAGTCAGCATTTGCCATCTTTAACAGAGAATGAAGAGCAGGAAAGTATTCCTCTGATTATACCCTGAGTTATGCATTACATTTGTCTAGAGAGCTCATGAAAAAGCACTGTAAAAACAGTCTCAGAAGTCTTCATGCCCAAGTGCTAGATGCTCTTCCATCTTCCCCAACCACCCTGACATGAGGGTCCAGCCCAGCTTCTCATGTACACTCTCTGAACCACTGAATACTGCCCTGGATGAAAGGAACTGCAAAACTCAGAGGCAGTCTGCAATCAAGACACACCAGTACTAGGAGCTTCTTTCATTTCTGCCTTTGTGCTTTTCAGCTTGTATGTGACTCTTTTGCAGGGAGATTTTGCCCTTAATTCTGCCTTTCTCAAGGTAAACAGGCAGTGTAAATAGTGCACCATCATAAATACACAAATACCCTACGTGTAACCCACTTTGATTAAGGTATCAAGTAAGCTTTATTTTATTTAAATTTACACAAACATAAACTTCCTTTTGTCTGCTTCCCATACTGGCAGGACTAGGTCTTACCACGTGTGACTCAGTCTACCACAAACTGTTCAAAAATTGTTTTACTACTTAACTGAAAAACAAAGTTTGAAACATTTCACTGAAAACAGTTTTGAATCCTTCCTGTGACTCTACAAAGGCCAACCCCAGACAACCTTGAAGCCACTCTTACCTCAGTTTCTTTCATCAGCAGATCCAGCTGTGTGATGTGAGCCTTCACCTGGCTCTCCTTACTGATGAGGTACTCGATATCTTTTGAAAGTTTCTCCTGTTGAAGTAAACCAGCAAGAACAGGACATCTCACACAAATTGACAACCAGCACTAGCAGGTCATCCTGTTTTATCCTCAGTTTATCTAGCCACAAGGACAAAAGCATGACACCAGTTATGAGCAGCAGTCCTGTGGAGAATTGTTTGGTGACCTGCAGTGACTGCAAAGCAACTCTGAGAGCAGCTGCTGGCACAGGCTGAAGGACCAGAGGTAACAGTGTCAGCTGGCTCCCAATCACCCAGGAATCACCTTCTCTTGGATAGGGAAAAAGAGGCTTCAGGACATTAAACTTACAGAAAGGATAGTTATTAACTCATTTGTAGTAAAAGTTGCTAGAAAAATGAGTAGTTCAAATCACAGATTTGTCCCAGTGCTTCCTTAGCTGCAAGAGTTACAGGAAAAGCCTTGCAAACTGGTGAGGAGGCCAAATAGCACAAGGCAGGCTAATCTGGTCTTTTTTTTCCTTTTTTTTTTCTCCGGAGAGCAAGAGAGGAAGAAAAGGAAGAAGAGGAAGTAGGTGCTGCCTTCAATAACTATCTGATGTTTGCAAGTCTTTACTGTTGTGCTTTGCTTAGGAAATTAACATTCTGAAGCTATGCAGCTTCAGAAACATACAAAGATATCAACAGATACTTCAGATGCACATTTCTCAGACCAGCTTCTCAAGTATTCTCTACCACAAGCTACCTGAACACTTACATTTTAAAAAATTGATTGTAAAGTTGATTAATTACTTAAACCTTCTGCATTGTCTGTACTGCTGTACAATTAGCTGAAATAAGATGCCAGCGCTTTTCTGGAGTTATATTTTAAGCATCATAGCAAACAGTTTGGTTTCTAAAATATGCCCTATATCACATTAATATATACATTAACAAATGTTGCACAATGACAGGGCTCAAAACTAGTCCAGAGTCTCCTAAGGAGACTAAGGAGCTGGCTTCTATCCAGTGGGAGTTTGCCCTCACATCAGAAGTACTCTTTCCCTTCTTAAGGCCAGGTCCAATGATATTTTCTTGTACCTTAAGGGTTTTGTAGGCAGTGCTCATGGTTGTTACCCTATGGTTTGCATGACCTCCACCCAGTTTGCAAAGATGACAAACAGGCCTTCTGCAGATTTCACAGTACATGTTTACTCTCTCCATTTCATGTTCTGGACACATTAAAATCTGTGGGGAAAAAAAAAAAAAAAAGAGCAGAGACAGTACAGGTGTACTTCCAAAAATGGAGGTTCTCAACAAAAAATCAAAACATCCAATGAACCCAAAGCAGCGTGTGACTTCATCAGTGAATTTTTTATAGTCAGTTTATCTCTACCTTTTATATTTGTCAAGGCCATTGAAAGCCAGCAGATGAACACATACAGTTTCACAAGGTTTACAGTAAGTAAGCCTCTAGCAGTGTCTGTGTAGCCTCCATACAGCAATCAATCTTCTGCTAAACCCCGCCCATGTTGTTTGCAATCCCTCCAGCACCCTACACTCCGGCTCAGAGCTGTAAATGCAATATATAACACACTCAGCCTGTCAAACTTAACCATGCTCATGCCAGCATCTCTTGCAAGAGCTATGAACTGATTTGTAAAGCAAGAGCTGACATAACATTGCAGCAATTTAAGTCCAAGCTACATTTTAATAAACCACATAGCCATTGCTTTTGGAGCCATGAAGTGCAGCCACCACCTACAGCTACAGTCATTTTAAAGACAAAATTTCAAATTTGTGTTTCAATTTTTTCTGTCTGACTCCGGTTAGAAGCTGTTCACACTGGCTGCTACTTCCAGAATTAGCTCAAACAGCATTGCAAGAAACCTGGAGTTTGCTAAAAAAATCACCTTTCAAAACCAGAACTTGTTGAAATGAATGCTCAAAGAGTTAAAAAAGTGCTGCTCAAGTCCAAGTTCCAGCTGCTGGAACAGATTAAACATATAAAGTGTGTGTGTGTGTGTGTGTGTGTGTGTTTAAAAAAAGAAACAACGCTTGCTTTGCCTCATTCTAGAGCACTGAAAGACAACATAACAACATTGAGTCATCTATTACATAGGAGTTACCAAAGAGGAACTTTTGAGGAAGCTTTTTAGTTTCAATATGCCCCCACACAAGAGAGGTCAGAAAAGGGCATAAAAATAGAAAATTGTGAGCATCACAAATATGGACACAATAAGCTAAAACCTGAAACCAGCTTTCAAATCTCAAATGTTATCCTAAGGAATGATTAAAGGCACCAGTCTCACCAGCACCTTAAGACTATCCTTAAACGAAATATGCAATTAGTGATCCCATTTGGATTGACTACTGGATTTGGAAGGAAATAAAAAAGAGAAAAAAGGAAGCTGCCAAGAAAAATCATCTGTGCAGGCAAACATCTCCAAAAGCTACAGTCATTCACTTAATCTGTGGAAGTAATTTTTCCACACAGCAGTGTGGAAATTTTCCACACCTCACAGAAAATCCTTGTTTTTATTCATCTCCTCATATAAGCAAGAACTACAGCCTGCAAGCAAGAGACAGCAGAGGTCAGCAGACTGCCTTGTCTTCTCTCAAAACTCAAGAACAATCAGCCCAGTATGTGCTTCTCCCATCCCCACCACACACCCTACCAAGTGCTCTCCAGCCTGGTTGTAAATTAAAGTGGTGACTGAGGACATTGTTTAGGGAATCAACAAATACTTCATGCTTTCAGCTCAGGTCTTAAAATTGCAGTGCAATGAAAAATGCACTTTTCTTACTTTATATTGAGCTCAAACAGTCCTCAGAAAAGTTTCTATAAGAGCACAGTAAGGATCAGCTTGCTGCAGTTGGGAAGTTTTTCAAAACAAGCAGATGTATCTAAAGTTACCTACACTGTGCTTTTCTCCTTTTTTCCCCTCTTCCTTTCTTCACATACAATTAGAAATGCTAAATCCCACACGTGCACACATACTCAATACATCAGTGTCAGAATAATCTAAACCACCTCACCCCATTTTGCTCTGCTTCAAGAGAATTCACCTACTGACTTTTAATCCTGAATTCAGTCTGCATGTAGTAACACCACAGGGCACTTTTAGGAGTGCACCACAGCAGCTGTGAGGATTTAGATGCCATAGAAAAAAGTTTTTAAGGAGCTGTATAGCATTTTAAAGCAAGAGCTGGAAGATAGCATGCAAACTTTCACCTTTCTCATTTATCCAACAGAGGGACATTTCACACAATGTGCAAGCACATTTGAAAGCATATGAAGCACATGCTCACTTTTAACTGGAATTAGTGTTTTAGACTCAAGGAAAACACCAAGTGGACTTCTGGACGTTCAGTATCTCCCAGCCTGCTAACTTTAGAGGCTCAAATTTTTCCAGTCTGAGAAGGAAAGTACACCAGGAGTGAAGAGTTCTTAGACATTGCACATTAGTCAAATTTACTTAATTTAATAATAATTAATCAGGACTCCTTTACTATCAGCATTTCTGGTACCTGTGGGATGTCCAGCAAGGAGGCACAGGCACATGCCCCTTCATGTCCCCCAACCTGTGCTGGGACATTAAGGCCATCATTGTGGTCCCTGGTTAGCAAGATAGTGTCTGTGACATGTAACATCTGTGGCACTGCCATGTACTGCACCACGCTCAGCCTGAGACACAAAGGTAGTGGCATTTTGTTACCACTGTTTTGCCTGAATGCAGTAACAGCAGCACCAGGCTATAAAGTAGAATTTCTGCTATAGATTAAAAAAAAATGGTGTAATAACAATGGAGAACATAACTCCATCTTTTGCTTTTGTTAGATGCAAGGAAGGAGAGAAAGAAGATGCTTGGTGATGGATCAAATTCAAGCACAAAGCATCCAAAGGGGATGTACCTAAAGGGGGCATGGAAGAGGCCAGGTGTGTGGGGTTTTTAAGTTTACCACACACAGGCATCCTCCCTAGGCAGTCCATTCTAGATGATCAAGACCAAGGTGCCAGTAACACCAAGGGGGGTATGGATTCAATCCCTCTATGAATCATTCACTTAAAACCTGAACTTGATGATCCTTGTGGGTCCTTTCCAACTTAGGATATTCTGTTATTTGTGATCAATAAGCCTTAAAAAAAGAAAAGAAAAAGAAAAGACTCAGATCACAAGTAACACAATCCATTCCACCAAGTAAAAACCCTTATTTTACGGGACCCTTCAAGTTCTCAATGTCCCCTTCAATGACAGCAAGGAGCAAAAGCTTGTGGTTCACTCAATAAATAAATCATTGTCAATAAAGCAACCATGGTCCTAAAAAGCAACTATCATTGCACAGATATGTCTGCAGCTACATGAGAATGCTGCAACCTGAATTCTGTAAGGTACAGTATACTTACCTTGGGTCTGAAGTTGGTGGTTGGTCCTACATATTCATGCTGGGCTTTTGCTGTTCCCCAAGGATGGTGTATTTTGAAACATGGATTGCAATAGCTTGCACTGCAGTCCATGCAACTCTTCGTGGACTCCTGAGCTGGAGGTTTGCAGAAATCACACATAATAGCAATGGCTGCCCTGGCTGCCTGTCTGTATCTTTCCACAATGGTTTCCAAAGTGAAGTTGCGAAATAAGCCATTGATGCCACGCTCCCCAAGATCAATGTCCCGCTGGCAACTCGGACAAGGAAACAGAGTTGATCTAGGAGTCAGTGAATTGCGTTTTCTGCCTGTGTAGACACCAAAACCCAATTTAGGATGAGTGTAAACCAAACTGGTTTAGATTTTAAAAGAAGCACAGGAATTTATGAACCGATTCCAGACTGTAGCACATCATCCAAACAACACCAATTCATATGCAGTCTGCCAAGCCAAAGAGAATATAATTGCCCTGACAAGGTAGTGTAATGTCTGACTCCAAAGAGCACTATAAACTACTACCCGAAAACTTAATTTTATGTTAAGATAAATTTAGCTCTTCCAATTCCACTTTCTTTATCTAGTTTTGGATGCACTCAAGCTGTAACCTTTTGAAAAAATAAACACAAAAATTTGTGGAAGCCAAGGGGTTTTAGACTAACTGGTTACCCATAGAGAGAGCAGCAGCCTCCTAACATATTGAAGTGAAAGATGCTTACTCCCAGAGCAACAGAAACCATAGCCAACCTTGAGGTTCCTGATACTTGCTTTGGCTGAGTTCAAACTTACTTCACTCATCCCAAGAGGCATCACAAAAAAAATGGAAAATGAGGCATCAGTGTGACATCTTGTAGATGTGACAGTCTGGTCAGAGAGCAAGAAAAGTAGATAAGTTTTGTCAGAAAACTAGGTAAGTTTTTCAGCTTGTGAGACTTTAGCGAGTTGAAGAGAAACAGTGATAGCTTATTAATATTTAAAAAATAGCTTATTAATTAAAAAAATATAATTGCTTTCCTGCTCTCTGTTTTCTTGGTTTTCTCAAATATTGTTTATAAGAAAGGCATTTTTTTAATTAGCCAATCAGGTGAAATGCATTGATTAATTGACCAATCAGGTCTATCTGTATTGGAACAATGTATAAAAAGGAGGATCTGAAGTAAAGCTGCTATGCTGTGCAAACCAGCCTTCTGGTAAGTCTGTGTCATTTCTTACTCAACAGCAACATCATCTCAGCCAAATAATTTCGTCAAAAAATGCTGAGGCTCATTTGGCCCCTCCTGAAAGGCCTCAATAAAGGAGGGCTGCCAAATCAGCCCTGCACACCAAAGGGGAATCTGAGGTAGTTATATCTTCAAGCTACTCTACCCTCAACTGAGGAACCACAGATCTCCACAGGGATGTTAAGCAGCATGCAGCATCTACCTCTATTAATTTCTAAAGGGGGAGCTGCAGAGAAGCTGCACTCCTACCAAGCAGCTACACACAGATTTCCCCCTCTCTCCAAAGTAAAATCACAGGCTTAAGCAAAGCCACTCATTTAAGAAGCCTTTTGAGTCTGTAAGGAGATGCTCACATAAACTCAGAGGTTATTCTCAAGGTAATATTCCTGAGGTTATCAAACCAGGAGTGCATCCTGTCTCACTCATGAACCCACAAGCTGCAACTACCAGAAAGAATCCTTTATGTATTTCAAAAGCAGGCTAAGCCAGTCTTTAGGCTTAACTTGTATTCTCTCCGCTTCCCCTTACAAAGAACCAAAAACCCCAAATTCTGTAGTGCTGGTGCACTGCTTTAAGATCTCTTTAAGAGCACTGCATATTTGTATAACTGTCCTGATTTCATCTGGGTTAGAGATCATTTTCTTAGCGCTGTGGTTTGGATTCAGTATGAGGTTATTACACACTGATGTTTTGGCTGTTGCTAAGTAGTGCTCACCCTAAATCTAGGACTTTCCAGTTTTCTATGTTTCACCAGAGAGCAGGTGCATGTAAAGCCAGAAGGGAGAACAGCCAGGACAGCTGATCCAAACAGCCAAAGGGATATTCCAAACCATAACATGGCCTGGACATGACATGAACTAGGGGCAGTCAGGTGTGACACGGTGGGCACCGGGCAAACAATTGTATTGTGCATCACTTGTTTTTCTTGGATTTTATTCCTCTCTCTCTTCTGTATTACTATTTTTTTATTTTTGTTATCCCTTCAATATATACTCCAGTATACAATTAACTCTATTCCAGCTGAAACCAGGACACTAACAAATTTTTAAATGACTTAAAGCTGAAATCTTAGTGTTGAAATTGGCTCTTCTTCAGAAAGGGAAATTTGTTCTTCTCTGTATTTAATCAGTATTTTCCCATCAAAATTGCCAATGCTTTATTTCTTTCTGAAGTGTCCTGTACTGCTACCCAAAATAGACTTGCCTTGAACTGCTCTCCTGCTCCTTCACCTAACAATCCATTCCTATCATGCCCTTTCCAGTCTCTTCAAATAAAACACCAAACCAGCCCTCCTATGAGGAATCAGTTCCTTTAAATATCTTTGAAATTTAACCCGTGGTAGTTATGCATGACTGTCAGCTAAGAAGTCACAATCAGAGCATGGATAAGTGTGCATGCACTAACAGTCTCCCACCCAGCTTGGTCCCATGCTTTTCTGTAAGTTCTGAGCAGCACAACCAGGCTGCATTTACAGAAGAAGATGGGTGACACAAGGCACAGGTATGCAAATCTCTACCTAAGGGAGCAGAGATTGTTGCCTGATTTCACTTTTTTTTTCATATTTACTTGAAATGAATTAATTACTGCACATCCTGCAGCACCTATAACTTGGCATACACAGCAACACACGCATGCAAGGCACAGCAACAACAGTGAAACACAAATTGTATTTTCAGTGTACGCTCCGAGCTAGCACTGCACACAGGAACACAGAGAAATCTTCTATACAGACTTCTACAATGTCCTAGACAAAAAGATGACTTCACATGCAGTGCCATGCAGAAAACAGCTACAAAAAGTGATCTAGAATACACACATTTGCTGACACTACAAAAATAATCATACAATGCAGCACATATCAGGACTGCCTACAAGTAGTACGCTAGAGCAGAGAGTGAACAATGACAAAGCAAGAAAACAAGGAAAAAAACCATGGTGCAGTGGTCAAGTTTAAAAATACAATCTGAAATTCTTATCCATCCCAATGGAGGCCTTTCATTCTGCCAGTGGTGGACTGAAATGAGACTGTCTCATCATGAGCCATGCTCTGCCAAGACTGGTGACATTCTTTACAGAAAGCAATCCAGTATTAGGGAAGTCCTGCACACCTTCAGATGTCTCATCCCTTTTCATTGACAGCACTCTGAGAATCTAGGTTGGGGTTTTTTTCCCATTTTAAATCCTAGAAATTTATTTGCTAAGCTGCTTGGCGTGTTCTGCCATTTCAATAATAAAAAATAAGGAGATACATCCTCTTTTTGCCTACTGAGTGTTAAAATACTAACACTCTAGTTTGCTTTCTTCTTAAAGGATTTCTATACTCATATTTTAAGAAGAAAGCACTGGCGAAGTAGTGAATTACTTTGGACACTGTCTTTCCTATCTGTATGATGTCCAACTTGCTGAAACTAAATTCTGGTTATATTTTAAAAAATCCAAACAAAAAAAAGCACACAAAAAAAAAGAGAAAAAAAAGCCCTTGGATTTTGTAGACATATTTAGATGTGCAGCTCAGAGAAAGTTAGCTCCTACCCACACTCTCTTTTAGACCTGCCAATTCAGTTTACAACAAGCAAATATGTATTTTGTGAAATATTAGAAATCACCACACGAAATTTTCCACTGTAATTTGTAAACTGATTGCTCCACTTGCAATAAGTTGCTCAATCAGTTTAAAAAAAAAAAAATCACAACATACGCTCAGACTCACAAGTATTACCATACAGATTGCAAAGACTCAAGTCAAAAAGCAGTTTTAAGTATGTCCTTTAAAGACAATTTTTAAACATCATCTTCGCAAGGAGAGGTACCAAGGTACCAACACTTAAAATGTTGAAAAGTCCAAGCTGCAGTGAATGGTTTGCAAAGGGATAAGACATCTTAAAGTTGTGTTTTGCAAATAAACAGTATTACCAGAATTCTATGGTTGTGGAAGACATGGACATTTAATGTGTGAAAGTCTAATAAAAAAAGATTTAAAAGTCAACTGGATTCTCTTGCAACTGGATTCTCTTTTTTAAAATACAAATATATATGCTACCCATAACTTGTTTAATGTTTTTGGATGGGCTTTCAGGGGGAAGGAAAAATGGAAGGGAAAAAAGGGGACAGGGATAGCAAGGGGAATGGGTAAAGAGGGAAGCGGGAGAGAAAGAGAGAGGGAAGGGGGAAAGGGGAGAGACCTCCTAAGAGAAGCCAGCAGAGCTAAAATGTTACTTTCAGATACTTTAGTCTTTCACAAATCAAAAGAGCTTTCTGCTAAAAGAGCAGACATGGACAGCTTTCCAAGAGGTCTGATGGCACTGTACGGTATCTCTGTTTAATGACACTTTCAGCCTTCAACTGAGGCAATTTAAACTTCCCCTTCCCATCAGCTGCTTTGTCCTCCACTGAGTGTGAAATTCAGATTTGTGTTTAGCTCACTTCACATCTGTCTTGAAGGACACCATATTCTATGATTACTCATGTGTCTGCCAATACTGTGGCAACAAAGAATTCGGGGACTTTTTCTCCCATTTTTGGCCAACAATTACATTTTAAAAATGTAATCAGTATTAAAAAAGTCCACACAGTGGCTGAGCTGCTCAGACAAAGCTCAATTTTGGAAACAGGATATAATTAAAAGACTGACTATCCTTCAATCAGATTGTGTCATTAGACACACCAAATACTACAAGTCTAAGTGTAAAATGTTTCATTTTCTTCACATATTCATGTGCTGTGATAAACTGTGAGATTCATAACTACCTACTCATTTCAACATGGTGTAAATTTCAATCTGTTCTTCATCAAATTAAGCAGGTTTAAATAAAATAATGAATCAATATTACATTCCATTTAGCAGTGATGGCCAAATACGACCTGTAAACGTAAGGAAGATCAATCCAATAATCATACTTCATTACCAGTAAGAGAGTTTCATTGAAACTTGAGTATGTAAACTCCTGAAAATTAAAAAGCAGGGGGTGGAGGAGGCGGTTTGGTGATTGCTAGGGTTCTGTGTGCATTTTTGTACCCACCGATGTATACTCAGTCATATACACACAAGGAAAAAAATATAATTCAATCCTTAACTGATTTTCAGTCCAGTTGACCTTTAAATCATTCTTGCACAGAATGAAAAGCTGTCCTTATAGAACTTCTTTGCTGTACCTTTAGTCACTGCAAAAGAATTTTTGTGGACTTGACCACTGACAAAAAGCTATATGCTAATTGACAATATTTAACTCGAGATCTAAATGCTAGACTATCTCTAGCCAACACAAGAAGTGAAGCATTTCTACCTCTGCACCCAAAAGACCTCCTCTGTGAGGCTGCGAACAATGAACAGAGAGCTGTTTAGACATCAAAAAATGAGATATACCATTGGTTTACAATGGTTCAAATGAAAAACACCAACTCTTTTCTCTCCTGTGGCTGCTTAACTCCTGCAGGGTTGAAAGGCAAGAATGTTTAATTTCCTAGCATATCAAACAACAGTAACATTTAAGCAGAACAGGAAAAGGGAGAAATAAGGCATTGGCAGGGGGAGGGGCATAGGGAAAGATATTTCAAACTTTCACACGAGCGTCAACATAACCACATTACACGCTTTAATTGCACCCACACTGTAATTACAGTAACATTAGAGATAATTGAACAGCAATAAGAAATAGCCTTCATTTTCATGTTATATACAGCAAGACTTTGCTAATTAAAAATTATTTTGAATACAATACAAACAGGAGTGTATTTTTAACCAGCACATACACTGGTTTTTAAGCAGCACATACACTCCATTTCAATGAGTTCTGTCACTTTTACATTAAGATAAATTGTACTTGTAAATGCAAGCAGTGTGTGCACAACAAATACAGAACATGACCAAATACAGACCAGCTCCTTCTGGCATACCAAAAATTTAAATGCCAACCCACAAGTGGATTTTTGTTATGCATGTGAGATCCCACTTTGAATGTTTTCCTTGCATTATCTTTCTCTTATGGAGCTGTTTTCTTGCAAATTCTCCTACAGATCACAAAGCCAATTTAGCAAGGTAATGCACAGTATGAGTTCTTCAGATGCAAGGGAACAACTATGCAATGTAAATTGCAAGCTGGCAAACATTGCTGGTACCAAACTGGACTGAGAGCAAATCTCACACTTGACATAGCAATGGAGCTATAATGCCTATAACATTAGAAGCAAAAACAGTATAATCTGAATTTAAACATCTATTCTTTAATGCTTCAATTTCCATATGCTTTTCATTCTGTAAATTTGAACTGTCTGAGATTATAATTTTCCTGTGATGTGCATCTGCCCAAAGCTCTTTGAGGTAAGAGAGGGCAAGCTCATTATTTCTAAATCTCAACCCTCTCTTGCTACTCATCAAACAGGTCTTTAGGAAAGCCATCACCTCCCTGTTAGCAGGTCAGATCAGGAGATATATTCCCATCAGTTTGCTGAGACTGTGGCAGACCACAGCAGATTTAAAGATTTACAACTCCTGCAACAACTTGTGTACATGTATCTCAGGACAGGGTGGTGGTGGCAGGAGAAGTACCAAGTGGCTTTTTGCTTAACAAATTTATTTGAAAGAGTACCAATATTAACATTTCAGTACTAAACAGAACTAAACAACTAACAACTGTTTAAAAAAGCAGGTGAAATTGCACATTTGATCTGCGAAAACTGGGAAGGATGAACTTTAGTAACGTGAAATATAAGATAACCCATGAGCTGTCTCCAGCCTAGGTGTAAAATCCCAAGACACCTCAACCAAACTTCCTTCCTTGCCTCCCAACCAGGTGTTTTCTAGAGACAATGCTCAGAAATCTTCGGAGCCAACCACAGCTTCATACCAATTTAGTAGAATCCACCCCACTCACCAAAGCTGATCCTCTTTAATATCATCCTAATCATTAAGAAGCTATGAACCAGCATTAGCCTTTTAAAGATAAAGCTTTGGAGTTTCTCTTGTTGGTAACTCTTCCTGAGCACAGAGAAGTGTGGTTTTAAAGTGGATAATTATGTCAGAAAAAAGCCTGAAAGCCAAGATTAGATATCTTTCAAGAAGTAAAGCATGCACAAAGCACTTCCAATGCATCTGTAGGAGAGCAGACCAACTCATCCACGGATTACAAAGACTGCAAGAATGTTTCTAGCACGATACCACAAAGAGCATGAGGAGTCCTAAAGCTAAGCACTCCTTCAATCTTCAAGCAAGAAGGAGGCTGTTAGGGCTGTCTGCTTCCAGTCATCTGCCCTTCAAATCTGCAACCGTGCAATAATCATAACCAATGGAAAATTATTTACTGTATGCATAATGAAGTGGGCAGGACAAAACTAGCTTGCAAAGTCTACACAGGCTCAGAAGGAAGTCAGAAGTACTGCATTGGGGCTCGCTGAAACCAGAGCAAACCATGGCAGGCAATGAAATCGTCAAAATCTACATCTCCTTGCTACTGAACATGATGCTACTACATGTCCATGTAACTGAAATGCAGAAATAAACAACACAATGGTTATAAAGATTTACAGAATGCCACAAAGACGAATCTGTTAAAGATCGAACAGAGTGCATTGTCCTTAAAAATATTCCCATTGTTCTGGACACAAAATTAACAAGAGTAGCACTATCCCCAAGTTCTCTCTATAACTGCATCAGGAGTACCAGGAAGACATTTACCAATGCAGACACCATTCCACTCAAGCCAGTCTAATAATAAAATCAGGAAAACATGCACAATTTCTGATACATACCTGCTCTATTAATCCTGTCAATTCTGTCCATGCTAGAAGCAGCGATTCTAATTCGAGGGCTACTCTGATTAGAGGATTCAGAGCCTCCATCAGCAAAGGAGTCTTCAAATGCAAAAAGTATTTCTTTCACACATTTGTGACAGATGTTGTGCTGGCAGGGAAGGATCAGTGGATGGGTAAACAATTCCTTGCAGGCTGGGCAGATAAGCTCTCTTTCAATACCCTTAATGGCAATCTTCATGATAGAAAGAGGGAGAAACAAGTCTAAGTGCAGGAAAACATGAGCCACCAAGACTTATGGCACTACTCTATGCCACCAAACCCCAGATCTGCAGAACAAATACACACAATTTTATCTGGTTTGAGGCACTTCTTTGGATAAAACAAATATCAATTAACATTTATGAAAGCACTGACAGCATTCATTTCAACTGAAGTGAACATTGCCACTAGGCAAACTCAGTTCATCTTTAGGTCATGTCTGCATTGCAGGGGAGGAAAGGAGGGGAGTAGTCTTAATTCCACTCAAGGACCTAGTGAAATGCAACCGAACGCAACCATACTTCTCAACAATAGCAGTCCATAAGCTTGCTCGTTGGCTTACGAAGAGGGAGAAGGGGGGTAAAAGGGAAATTAAGTGTCAGACTGGTTAAACAACAGGCTTTCGTGACGTGTAATTCACGTTTAAGGGCTGAAACTGTCTTGACTTCATTGGGGTAACAATTCTGAGTCAGGAACATTATTTATTTATTTATTTATTTATTCATTCATTCATTTATATGTTTATTTACGTCTTTTATCTGTCGCACAAAGAGCCGCCCGTGGGTAGGTGCGGCTCTTCAGCAGTTCCGCGACCCCCGCGGCCGCCCCCGGCAGCCGAGCCGCGGTGTCGGCAGCGCCCGCTCTCGGCCCGGCGCCCTCGGGCAGCGCTTCCCCTCCGCGCCCCGCGCCCGTCGGAGCTCCCCGCCAGCCCTGCCCGCCGTCCCGGCCGCGCCGACAGCCCCGCGGGGACGGGCGTGCCGGCGCACACGGCGGGGCACTGACGGGCTGAGGGACTGACGGGCAGGCACACACCCCACAGCCCCCCGCAGCACAGGAAGAGCAACGGCGCACCCCGCCCTGGCGGCCGCGCCCCGCCGGTTCCCCCCCGCGCTCACCGGGCTCTCCAGCCGATCGCTCTCCATCTCTGCACCGCTTCCTCCTCGTCCTCCTCCTGCGCCGGGGCGCCGTCAGCCCGGGCGGGCGCTCGGGACACGCAGGAACAGCGCCCGCGGCGGCGCCCGGCGCAAAATGGCGAGCGGAGGCAGCGGAGGCAGCGCGGGCGGGCGGGCGCGGGGCAGCGCGGGCGGGGCGGGGCGGGCGCGGCCGCTGCTGCCGCCGCAGAGCGGAGCTGTCCAGCCGGCCCCGCCGCCCGCGCCCCGCGGGACACCGCCGCTCTGCCCTGCTATTGTCCTGCTCCTTGTCCTTCGCCAGGCGGCGCCGGAAATGCCGCCCGTCCCGGCAGTGTTGAGGGCTCTCCCGCTCAGCCATTGATCACCCCCCGTGGTACCCGTGTGATTGAATCGCCGAGTCGTATCGCCCAATCGCTTGGGTTGGAAGGGACCTCGATGATCACAGAATCACAGTACCAACCAGGTTGGAAAAGACCTCTGCGGCCGTCGAATCCACTCTGTGTCCTAGAGCCATCATGTCAACTAGACCTTGATGCCAAGAGCTACATCCAGTCTTTCCTGAAATACCTTCACTACCTCCCTGAGCTTTGAAGAAATTCCCTCTCATGTCCAAGCTAAACTACTCCTGATGCAGCTTCAGACAGTGTCCTCTCAATCCAAACATCTATTTCCAATGCCCAGGACACCTTCCAGAATGGATGGCTCAAGCCTTCTTAAGCCTGGCCTTACTCCAGGGTTGTAGCACCAACAGCTACTCTGGGCAACCTATGCCAGTGTCTCATCACCCTCTCAGTGAAGAATTTCTTCCTAACATATAATCGAAACCTGCCCTCTCTAAGTTTAAATTCATTATGCCCTTTTACACTACTTGGCCATGTAATGACTCCCTCTCCCTCTTTTTCATAAGCCCCCTTTATGTACTGAAAGACCATAGTAAGGTCTCCATGGAACCTTCTCTTCTCCATGCTCAGTAGTGTCAACCCTGTCAGCCTGTCTTCACAGGAGAGGTGTTATAGTCCTCTGATCATTTTTGTGGCCCTCTTTTGGACTCACTCCAACAGATCTGTGTCTGTCTTGTGCTGAGAATCGCAGACCTGGATGCAGTAGTCCGGGTGGATAGAGTAAGGGCAGAGGAGAGGGGGATAATCTCCTCCCTCAGGCTGCTGGCCACACTTCTTTTGATGCAGACCAGGATACAATTGGCTCTCTGGGCTGCAAGTGCACACTGATGCCTGATATCCAACTTTTCATCCTGAGAACCCTCAAGTCCTTCTCCTCAGGGCTGCTCTCAATGACTCCTTCTCCCAGTCTGTCCTCGCATTTGGAATTGCCTCGGTCCAGGTGCAGCACTTGCACTTGCTGAACTTTGTAAGATTCTCATGGCCCCACTTCTCTGGTTTGTCCAGGTCCCCCTGGATGGCATCCCTTCCTTTTGTGTCAGTTGCCCTGCTCAGCTTTGTGCCATCTGCAGATTTGCTGAGGGTGCCCTGGATCTCACTGCCCATGTCATTAATAAAGATACTGAAGAGCGCCAGTCCCAACAGAGAGCCCGGAGGAAAACCACTCATCACTGGCCTTCACCTGCACACAGAGGCATTGACCACAGCTCTCTGGCCAATTCCTTATCCAGTGAAGAGTCCATCAATCAAATCCATGTCTCTCCGATTTGGAGATAAGTATGTCATGTGGGACTGTGTCAAAGACCTTACACAGATCATCTCTCGGTCTTGCCTTGTCAACTTTTGCAGTCACCCCATCACAGAAGGCAACCAGTTTGATCAGGCACAATTTCCCCTTTCTGAAGCTGTGCTGGCTGTCTCAGACCACCTCCTTGCTTTTCATGTGCATTAACATTTTTCCATGAGGACCTGTCCCATGATCTTCCCAGGCACCAAGGCAAGGCTCACAAGTCTGTAATTACCCAGACCTTCCTTCATCCCCTAATCAAAAACAGGTGTGGTGTTTCCCCTTTTCCTATCACTGGGGGCTTTGCCTGACTGCCCTGAGTTCTCAAATATCATGCAGGGGGCATGCACCAGGCAGGTTGTGTGGCAGCTAGGATGAAAAAGAGGTGAAGAAGTGGTTATGATGGCCAGCACCTTCTACCCTTCCCTTACAGCTCATTGCCATTGGAAAAGGGGTAGTAAATACCCTTTTCACCATCCACCAGAACAAACTAAAAATACTTTTAAATTTCCAGCGCTTTCAGGTTTTGGCAAGGGTGCACACACAACCATTGCAGTGGCAATAGTTAACATAGCTTAAGCTAAGGGAGAAAGAAGCAGTTAGAGAGCTTTGAGTGAAAGCATGCACTGTCCTCACATTACACAGGGGAAGGAGGTTTAGTTAATTAAAATACATGAACCCTGGATTATATGAATGATGAAAGGTTGCCAGTTTGACAAACACCAAATTTGACCTACTTGCTTATTTGAAGAAAAACATCAGGATAAGAAGTTCCCTTTTCCCCTGAAAACTACTTTTCATATGAGTCAATAAAACAAACACTGTTGACGTGCCTTGCTTGGACATTATTTACCACCTGGGTTTTGGGGCCTGGATGTGAAACTTGAACGGAAATTTACACTCACAAATCATGAAGACAGAGGTGATTTTTTACATCTCCAGTATAACAAAGAAGAACTTTCTACAGAAGACTTATAAAGATATTATTTAGCATTTACTTTAGTAACCAGTTTCATAAAAATACAGAGTGCTCTGGTTGAAATTATTCTGATAATGCCAGCAAATGTACAGTGTGTGTATTCAAACTGAAACATGTCACTTAACTGGGCGTGGGGAGAACAGGTTGGTAAGGTCATATGTTGTCAGCCTTCCAACTATGTTTTGAATACTGATTTGCAAGCCTCTGAATAAGGATATTATCTCTTACCTAACTCTGCTATTCCCCAGCTTCCCTGATTCCAGCTTTCCTTACCAGCAGGCTTACCAGTTTTTAATGAGCACTTGTCTGCACTAGCACGCTACCCACCACTGATTGTGGCAGATGCAGGGCCACACAAACAATCAGCCTCAGACGAGAACAAAGACTCCTGTGCTCTACAGCTGCCTTTGAAACAGTAGGATGAGCTTTTAACCATTCTGAGCTCCTGCCAAAGGTGGAGATGCCAGCACAGGTGGATGTTGCTAGTGCAGACAAACATGGAACACACATTTTCCCCTGGCCTCCTGAAGTCTTCAGGTGGACCAAAGTGCCAGCTACTGTTACTGCCAGGACTTGTGAATTATTCCTTGTTCAACCTCTTAACAGGTCGTTAAGGTATTATCTTGTTTGTGTACCTGTTTGCTCTGGCTTCAGGGTGGTTTAGAGCAAGATTTTAATCACCACCTCCATTGCATGGAAGAAAACGTCCTTGAAGGTCTCCAAAGGGCAAAACTCCCTCTTCTGCCCTCACACCTTTTTACTAGCCTTTTGATCCTCCCCAGCTTGGGACTACTAAATTTGCAGTGCCAAAATTCTCATTAGCTTCAAGTATTGGGAGGAAAAGCAACAGCTAGAAATGATGGATACATTAAAAAGATAAGAGCACAAACCAATGTCAGAAAAGACTCCTGTCCTTGGCTTCTGAAAAGGGGGTTAATAAGATCAGCATGACTACAGAAGTCAGGCTTATCTTTCTGCTTTGTTTCCAGCCAAAGATGTGCATCAATTGTACACCCATTCTGCTCACGAGGGACTCTTTTTGCCTGGAGTAATGCCTGGGTAGTGTTCAAGCAGCTCTACACATCCCTCAAAATTCAGCCCAGTTGCTTTGGCAGACAAGGCCGGACCAGGATTTACAGCAGGCCCTGCGCTCCCAAGACAGCAGAAGAAAACAGTAACTAGGATGGGTGGGCATTGGCATCCTCTTTTCCACCCTACCTCAAGTTAAATATGCTTGTTAATTAAATAATTGATATGCAGAAATCTCCCAAGTGCTCATTTGCATTGACTATTAAGATAGTTTGAAGAGGGATGCAGCACTGCTTTCCAACAAGCTGTAAAAATCCTACACTTGTTAAACAGTGTAGCTGGAGTCTTACTGCAGGAAAATACACAAGCCTGTCCCAAAGCACCAGAAAGGTTCTGCCAACACCTCCACTGCCCTCATAAGGTCCTCAAACCAAAGCTTTTCAAGACATTTTAATGCTGATTTTGCAACCACAGCTTGAGACTGAATCCGTTTCCTGCTGGTCTGCCTTCCTCTGACTGAAAATATTATTGGAGCCAGTGCATCACAGTGGAGATATGCAGGATGAGAACAGAATTTTTCCTGAGCTAGTATGACTGACTGTCCTGACACACAAACACTTTTCTCCCTGTGCAATGTGTTTTCTTCCAGGAGGAATTCAGAGGGGTGTTAGCCCTCATTCCACACTCTGTAAATTGTCGGCAATGCAATTTGCTTCTCTGCTTACTTCTCTTCTCCTGAACAGCTGAACCTAATGAAGATGACTTTTACCCACAGGTTTCTTCCAGTCATGCAGGCTAAAAAATAAGGCAGCAATAAGGCAGGAATTTATGCTGCCTCAGAGAAATGTGTCTGTTTTGGCTCAGGAATAGAGGCTCAGTTTTGTCTTCACAACGGCTGCCCTTCAACTGTGTGACTTTGAAGAGCTAGTGTGGATCTGTAGACCTTGGGTGTTTCCAAGTGAACATAACTATGGCCAGAGTATCTTATCATAAAACAAAAATGTCCTAATCCCTTGGTTCAGGGTTGTTTGTCTTCTCTGCACAGAAGGTCCATCATCCTGAAGGCTGGAGAGGTTTCCTAACAGATCCCATAACCTGATCAGCAGGACTGGGCAAGTTCAGGAGGTCCCATATGCCACTGCTTTGCAGAGAGGACTGAGTAATAAAGACTGCACTCATTGAACTGCCAGTACACTGGGTCTGCAATTAGCTTTGGGTAGGATTTGTAGCTAGCATGTTTCAAAGTGTACGAAACTGGTTCAGTGTGTCTTTACTTTTTAACAGAGTGCCAAATACACAGCACTCTGCTTCAGTTCCATGATGCCTGGAAAACAGAAAAGGATCCAAGGACCAACTACACACAATAGTTCCACACAGAGGACTCTGCTCTTTCCCTTCAAATCTTGCAATCACTTGCCAAGCAATGGAAGAATTCTAATGAAAAAGCTTTCCAAAAATACAATACATTAAAATCAAAATATCTCCCAGCTCTAAATTTAGAGACAGTCCTACCTAAAAAGATATTATTACTGTTTAGCAGAAAGACAATGTAAGGTTATTTTGAAAAGGATTTAGAATATAAACTATTTACATGAAAAAAAATAATATAAGAAATCAGTCACGGACTCAGTTTCTGATACTATAAAGATGCGACACAATAAATAGTACAGTACACGTGGAGCACATGGGGAGCTTCTCTCCTTTGCTTCAGACTTTGGATATCCCTGTCACAGAAGACAGGGAAAAAGCTGGCAGGGAAAAAGACAGAAGAAAAAGCCAGCAGCTCACTCCTGCCATGTCACATCCCATGTGCTTCTAGGTGCTTCAGGAAAACTGTTGGAGTGATGAGGACATGTCTAAGATGTGGAAACCCACCTCTGTCACACAGGCTGACTAACCCAGCCAAGTAACTGATTGAAAGCTGTGAAGACAGGCAAATTGGATTTTAACTGCTCTTGACTGGTTAGATCTCCATCTCAGACCCCCCTGAAGTATCTAACTTAATGCTGCTGCCTGACACTGAACTCCAAGTTATCTCCACATATTCTCTTAACCAGAGTCACTTGTTTGTGCAAATGCCCCTCACAATAGACACATATTCTGGCATGCTTTTGAATACTCTGTAAAAGAAAGAAAATTGCTGTTAGAGGAGAATTCTCCTCACAGGGGCCCAAACCCCAAAGAAGCACTTTCCTGCACATAAGCAAGAAATATGCAAAGCCTTATCTTCTTTCACATGTGGAGCAGAGCTCCAGTTTGGCTGATGAGGCAGCCCAGAGCCACCTGCCAGCCACCACTAACAAATGTTTCATTTCTCCTCTCTGGCTCCTCACTGTGATTTCAGTTTGAACCTCTGTATAGCTGTATCCCTTTTTGTCACCTGGACAAAAGGTAAAATGCTACCACAAGAGAATTTTACATTAGTCATTACATGAAACCAGGCAGAAGGCAGGGACAGAAATCAGTGTCACCTACAGGTTTCAGGTAGAGAGCATGCACAACTTAAAATGCTCTTAAAATGATTTTTATGTATTTCTCATGCTCATAAGTTATGGGGCTTAGAGCTTGTTTCCAGTAGTATCTATTTCTCTAAATGCTTTTTCTGGAAAATAGCTTTTAAAGCTGTTTCCTTTAAACAACAAACTGTTGGTTTCTGCACACCATGTGGAGTGTAGAAAAAGATGGTAAAACAAAGCAAACAAGTGAGGACCTTGATTAAAAAATAGAGCATGTTGTTAGCTTCCATCTGAAACTCCCGATGGTTTATATCAGCTTATTGATTGTATTCTGCTTATAGAAAAATGCTCAAAAATGGTTTTACGGAACAGATGGCAAGCATTGGTATCATTTAGGCCATCAGATATGATTTTTTTTTACAAGATCTAAAAATTCTCTGGAGTTAATACTACGAGATAATCCCATGCATTTCTAAAGAAGAAAACATACACCTATGAAAGTAAACCCATTTGAATTGGAGTTTGGGTGAATAGCTGGGGTAGGAGTGAGTGTATTTTGTCAACTGCAAAAGTAAACTTAACAGAGAATAATTTGGGAGAGGGTGGGGAAGAGGCAGGGTTGGAAGAAGCCTGAGACCATTTCTGGAACGACATATCATTTTGAGAGAGATGAGTGTCCTTGCTGTGGTTTGAACTGAGATTTCAGAGTCCTGAAAGAAGGTCATACAATGTCTTTCTGCACCAGTGCCTCTGATACAAAACGCAGTTAGTTGTTAATCTGTCTCTCAGGGGTATTTTGGAGTTCTCAGATGCTACTGTGACATTTGTGACAGGTGCCACGGAGGCCCAGAATATCTCAGAGAGTATTGTAGTGAGCCTAAACAGATGTTGTGAATATATGGATTGCACAAGGAGTGTCTTGTTGGAACTAAAAGTGCTACATGCTTTCTGTTCTAGGTACTATGTGCAAGTTGTATGTATGAAGGGGAGTCACAGGAGAATAATGAGTACAGATCATTAAAAGGGATAACAGGTTTTTGAAGTGACATTCCCCCGGGGAAAAGTGATATATAATGATTTGCCCTGTTTGAGAGGTCTGAGGGAGGTTGCCAGCTGAGTGGAAAACCAGCATGCTTGCCAAAAGGGGTCATGTGCCCAGGATTCAAGAGCTGATGCACCGTACTGCAGGGACTCTGTGCACTGAGACTGAGTGTGCAAGTGTAAAGTATTCTTATTGTGTCCTGATTTTCTAATGGATCTTTGTTCAGTGAAAGCCAGATGCTTAGCAGTTAACTCAGAGAATGTTAATGCTTCCAGGCTTTATTGGAAAAGCTTTATTGATGGGGGGAAGTGGGAACAGGAAGACTGGAGTGCTGAAACCTCTAAGCAGCAATACCCTGACCCCAAGCAAATACAGTTTAGCATGCAGAAGAGTCCTTTTGCTGGCATGATTTATGTCATCTGAGAAAGCAGTTTAATTATCCCAGCAGAATACCTCCAAGCTGCTGGATAACATCAATAAATTACAAAGAGGCTGTAATCTAAAACCCCAGTCTGAAGGTTCAAAAAATGCAAAAGGAAAATGTGGAGAGCAAAAGGTCTCAGAGCAGGGAGCTGGAGAAGCTCCAACAGTGACTACCACCATGGGAAGTCTGTGGGAGTCACACAACTGATCTTGCTCCCCTTTTCTTCACGTACATGGAGTGTCTGTGATGATGGGACTTGGCAATGTCATTGTCTGTGTATAAACAACAGCACTGTTTGTAATAAACATGCATATTTCACACTACTGTGCCAACTCTGCTGTCTATCGAGCCATATGCTCTTGCAGAGGGTGTCTGAATTAAGTACAAACTGCTTAACTGTGGAGTAAGGGACAGATGTAGCACTGTCCCATTGCAGGGACATTTCAGGCACAAGGCGTTCCTGGCCTGAAACACTTCATGATTTTCTTTGGTGTGTAAAATGGACAGAACAAGACTGAATTTTCCTTTTCATGATTATGCTCAGGAAAGGAGAAGCAGAAAATCACCCAGGAAACTCCTCATTCACCTGCTCTAAAGGTTGTTCCAGAACTTCTAGAAGAGGGAGTGGAGGAGAGGGAGAGGGAGAAGGATGTGCACAAAGACCCGGCTGTGAAGGCAGCCTTTGGAGATATGCTGGAAAGCCATCAGGATGAGTCTGGAATAAGCAATATTTCTGATAGCATAATTGTTTGCCACAATTATTCTTAAGTTTAAAAATAATTGCAGCAAACAATAATTAAACTATAGTTTAAACTTGTGGCTGCTTCATTTTTTGAAAAAAAAACAACCACTGTGCCTGAATCTTTGGTGCTCCCTAGTTTTCACACATATCAGCATCTCAACAGTACAAGAAGTTGCACTCATATCATCATCTTGGCAGTACAAGAAGTTGCACACATATCAGCATCTCAACAGTACAAGAAGTTGCACACATATCAGCATCTCAACAGTACAAGAATTTGGATTTCCTCTTTTTTCTTTCTTTTTATTTTTTTTTTTCCTACGAAATGCGTGCACAAGTTTTCCTCAAAATACGTGCCAGCTCTGAATCGGAGCCCGGGGAAGGCAGCTCTCTCTGCAGCGTTGCCCGCAGGCGGTGGCCAGCAGCAGCATCAGCATCCCCCCGGGCAGGCGCATCCCATCCCGCTGGAGCGGGGCATTCCCCGCGCACGGAGCAGGAGCGCGGCTGGGACGCGACAGATGCGCGCCCGGCTGGGCTGGGCTGGGCTGGGCTGGGCTGGGGGACACTTCGCGTGGAAATTGTTTTTCAACATTTTCACCCCGTAGCCTCGGAAGTGTGTGACAAATATTAGCCGAGCCTCCAGAGTACCTTAGCTGTACAGACGAGTCATTCCTCCCCCGACATTCCCCTGAAAACCCGACAAACCCCTGGCGAAGGGAGCGGTCTCTCCCCCGGGCTCTGCCCGCCCGCCCCGCGCTGTCCCGGTACCTTGTCCCGCCGCAGCAGCTCCAGGATGTAGCCGAACCGGGCGCTGTCCGCGGCCGCCTCCATGGCCCCGGGATCGCTCCCGGGCCGCCCCTGCGCTCCCTTGGTGCCCGGCTCCGGTGCCGGGCGCTCCGCGGAAGGGCCGCCCCGGCGCCGCGGATGCTCTGCCCGCCCACCCGCGCACGGGACTCGGGATGCTGCCGAGAACGCCTCATCCCGGAGCGTCCGGCAGGGTTGGCGGCTGGCACCGCCTCTGCCCAGGTGCGGGCGCTGTGCCAAAGTGCACAAAGTTGCACCTGCTGGAGGTCTCGTCCAAACCGAGTGAGGCTGCATCAGTCACCGAGACTGTGGCGCTGGGCTGGTGGCTGTGCATGCCGCACAGGGCAACACCCGAGGCGGGCATGCCTCCTTTCAAAGCAAAGGCTTAGAGGATGTATGCTGAGGAACAGAATGATGCATTTGTACTCAGGGTCCACCTGGCTTTCTTAACTTCTAAGCTTTTGTTTAAATGACAAATCGTGTCTCAAAAGAGAACACCTACTAATGTGCATAATTGCATAGATGATCTCTCTCGTGTGTTTGCACTCTACTGGTGATGGGTTTGTGGGGTAACCCAAACAGGAAGAAATCTTCCTGTCAGCTCTTTTCTTCATCCCAGGCCTGATGAAGCTTTTAGGGATGAGATGGATACAACATGCCTGTATACAACTGTGGCAGAAAAACTGGTCCCAGCAACCCAAGTACCATCCTCTTCTTGATGAAAGCAACCATCAGTCCCACTGAAATGTTCACACCAGGCATGAGGATCAGCTATCAGGCGAGGGAGGCCCTGCACAACCACCCAGACACAGTGGGCAAGGGGGCTCCACAGCTTAACAGCTGGGGAATGGTGTTTGACACGTGGCAGACATCACATTTCTGCTCCGTGCCTGTCCCCACTCCATGCCTTATATACACCTTCCTTCTGGTGGAGGAACTGCAGCTCGCTTCAGCCAGCAGTGGCTCATTCCTTCCTGTTCTGGTGTCAAACTTCCCCAAACACAAAGGTCCCAGCTGCCTGCAAGACCTGGGGGAGAAGCACAGGTGAATGGCCAGCCCAGTGCTGTCTCACCAGTCCCCTTCCAAGCTGAGGGGTGGAAGGTGACAAGCCTTTCTTACGCTGTAGCTATCAGGTATCCCATGGAGTACATCACCCCTGTGTGGTGAAAACACACCAAAGAGTATTTTATAACAGTATAATGTATCCCCTCAGAGGCTGCATTTCCTAAGATATTGATATAGTAGTAATGTTATCTCAAATTCTCTCTACAGGTTACTCACTGAAATAGTATATCCTTCCTTTCTCAGGAAACGGGACTCATGAATAGCTTGAGACTTTTCTGTTAATAGATATAGCACAATTATGTCTATCAAATTACTCATTATTCAAATAGCTCATTATTATGATATAGACAGGCTTTCATTGCACTTCTTGCTTTTGTGCAAACAGCCCAGGAATAAACAATAGGCAGTGGCACTGGGGACAGTCAGATGTCATCGCCCACACAGCTGAGCAGTCCTCCATATATAATTGAATTCAGTGTGAGATATTTTGCTTCCTGGTTTGATTTCAGCTCACCAAATGGCAGTCATGTAGGAAGTTTTCACTACTCTAATTTCTTTGTCTCAGTGTGGAGTGCTGGTAGAGGGCAGGGCCGGCTGAGGCTGGGACAAGGGGCTGCCTAAAGAGTACCTTGCTTCTCCCAAGCTGCTCCAGCCCAGCAGCCGTCTGCAGCAATCCATGCTAGCCCCAGCAGCACTCCTGCCTCATGGAAGGCTGTACCACAATATCAGAGCGAATCTCCAAACCATAACCAGCACCAAGAGCAAACATACCTTTGACCCTACAGCTCCTTAATGACAGGCTGTGTGAAAAGCCGAGGAATTTACAGCCCTTTGAGCTCCGCAGCACAAGCTGTTCACTCCCTGGAATGCTTTCTGCGGAAGGCATGCCTGCACTGGGCCTCACTGCAGCTTTGTCATCTCTTGGTCAAGCAACCCCCAACAGCCACCAGCCAAAGAGTGTGAGACAAGAGCATCCTCCTGTGCATGCACCACGGATCTGCTCCAAATCAGAGCTCTGTCTGGTGTTCTTCAGCCACCAACCACACCAGTACTGTGAACTGTGTGCTCTGAATTTCTGGCTGCTGTCTCATGATTGTTTTTCTTTGACAGTTGGGTTTGGATTGTGTGCCTTTTTCTCTATTTCTGCCAAACCTTGTAGTTTATGGCCAGCCTGGGCTGCAATTCAAGGACTTAGGACAAAAAAAAGGACGATTCCTTGTCCCCCTTCCTTCACCTCCTCGTGTCCCACTTCCATAAATTGATAAATGTAAATGTAAATGTAAAGAGATGTAAATGTAGCTCAAGTCATGAAATCAGCCAGGGTAAAAAGGATACAGGAGAAGGTGGAAGAAGCTGATGGTTCTTTCATGATCTCTTCCTGGAGTGGTTTTGTTTCAGGATTAGCTCTATTAGCCCTCCAGGTTCAGATGGCTGCCAGTGATAGTTAAGCATGAGGAAGCCACAAACCACTTTTGCATTGATTTCACAGCTTCAGCAATGGCATCCTCCCAAGCAGCTCTAGCCAGGATGATCCTGGCCCCTGCATGACAGGGAACTCTGCCATCAGGCCTGCAGAAAAGTGTTTTTTCTGCAAGTCCAGCAAGCCTGAGCAGAGCCCTGTGGACAGTTCAGCGTCGTTTACACAAGCTCTCTCCATATATCCAGACTAGCTAGGAATTTGGGACTATCTTCTGCAGAAGATAACGATTTCTGTAGCCATTCTGAGGGCCCCTGTTTACTTCTCCTTGGATACCAGACAGCTTGTGCCAGCCTTTGCCTTGAGTGGCAGAAGGCTGACAGGGGAATGCACACTTGGAAGGCTGCAGACAGATGGGGAAGCTTCAAGTTGCAGCTGGTGGCCCAGGGGCTTTCACTCCTCTTGGAAACTGATGGCTGTGTTTTACACAACCTTTACTGAGGTGGGCTGTATGTTGAAAATAGCTGGGAGCTCCTCACCTGTTCCACATAAATACAAGATATGAAATTGCTTTTCATGCTTTTCCTTCTTTTGTTTTGTGTTCTACATTGGTTCCTTTCTAAGGAATCAGGATCAAATCAAGCCTTCTGTTGTCATGAAATTACCTAAGAGTACATCATATTATGTTAAAGTGAAACATACATAATCATATTTGTTTTCTGTTACTTAAACTTGAAGCAGGTCTCCAAAAATAATAAGGATACCAGTCAGATTACCAAATTATATAAACTATTCGGTATAATTTTGTATCTGTGGAAAAACTGGTCCTGAATTTTAATCCTGAAATGCCATGCAGCACAAGGTTCTGTTGTGGCATGTTGGTACACAAATGAAAACACAAAGGAAATTTGTGTTTCCTGACCTGTGAATTATGTTGATTCTCCCAGGACAATGATGACAGCTCTAGATTTTCTCTTTGATCTCCTTCTCTGTCTTAGTTGAATTCTAAACTAAATCTGAATGGTAAAGCTCGCTCAGATGCTTTTGTCTTTCTGTTCCCCTAGGACTGTGAGGTATTTTCCCATTTCCATGGCACAGGGAATCCAGCCAAGCACACACCCTCAGTAGCTGTCTAGCACCATGGGGAGGTTGGTCTTCTCCCACTGTGCTCCTGTAAATACACTTGAACTTGTTGGCCAGCACCACCTGAGGAAATCAGCTTAAAGGGTGTTTGAAACCAGTTGCAGGTGGTATGGTTAAGGGCTAGCTAAATAATTCAGTATTAAGGAGAGAAAGAGCAGTTCCATTGTATAGGATGCAGGGATCTGTGTAGATGTACTTTCATCTCAGACAACTCCTATGTCACTGAACAATGGAGATGCAAGAAAGGGGATGTTAAAGATCACTAGTGGAAAACTGTGCCAGTGTTTGGCATGAAATGCTTCACTGTTGAATTGTACATGTGAGCAAACATTTGAAATCACGGAAGAAACACCTCTGAAAGGAGAGTGTGTCTCTGGTAAAGACTGTGACCTGCTTTTATTCTCTGAGGCCTGCATCCTGCTTGAGTAATATGAAAGAGAATCCATGTGAATAGTTTATGAATTTTATATAAACTCCTTCCTTCTGCAGGGAGTGATGTAGATGTGAACTGTCACTGGCAGAAGAAAATTGTCATGGAACAGATGAGACCTTATGTTAACTGGAAAGGTGTTGCAAGCAGGACAAATGAGACCAAACTATTTCAAAGAGCAGAGTACTTGCATGCAAACCTAAACCTCTCCCCACAATAAATCCCATCTCTAGTTTTTTTAGGCACCACAGGGGCATTTTTTTCTGCCATTTTTTTCCCACCTGTGCTGCTCTCAGGTAAACAGAGAAGCAAAAGTTTCCAAAGCAGTCAGAAAACTGTTTCTGCATCTTTTCCACATTTTAACTGATGTTGTTTACAAGGTGGCCAACTCCTGCACCTTCACCCCAACAACCATGTTAACGAACTCCACTCAGGACCCAGATTTAGCCTGGGATCCCCAGATCTCTCATATGATGCAGCTGCCAAATCACATCTTCACTTTCTTCTGGAGAGTTTGATTTTTACCCTTTCAATGTCTCTAAACTTCCTTAGTAATCTTGTTTTTATCCCTGATCATCACAGACCAAAATAGGGTTTTATTTATTTTCATGTACTTTAATAGAAAACAGCAAAAACATGAAGGTCACTAAACACATAGGGCTTAATATGGCAATAAACAACATGAGATACTGAAGCAGTGGCTAACATAACCCACTTGGTTGGTAATGGCCAGAAGAAAGATTCTCACCCTTTGCCTGTACCTCTCGTTTCTCTTCTGGCTGTAAGTCTTTGGCAAATGTAATAAAATTAAAAAGTGAATTCCAAATCCATGATCTACTGGAGCCAAATAATTTGTTCTACTGTGCTCAAACCTTTTTGACACTGGAGATACCTATCCCTAGGCTTTTTTTCTTACTCCCTTTAATGACCTCTGTTCAAGTTCTATTAATATATTCATTCAGTATTTTTGAGACACAAGCAGACAAAATAAAGTACAGAGAGAAAACTGCATCTGCACTGTTTGAAAAATTATCTTTATGTATTATTTCGTCCTAGCCTGTCCCATGTGACACTAGAAGAGTATCACATGCCCCTGGGAACAAGCTCATTTAAAAAATATGGGTTAAGTATGTAGACCACTATTAATATTGAATGTATTGAGTATGTTATTAGATATTTATGAGGAATAAAGTACATAATTATGCATACCATGAATATATCATGTAATTGCCATTTTTTGTTGCAACTACTGTTAATCAAGTTTGACAATACAAAGAGAATTTGGGCTATCTAAAGTTTTAACAAATATTAATTGAGCAAAAAACAGCAAGCTTAAGTCTATTAATTTACTGACTCTATTCAGTTACTTAAAACAATGTGTCTAATGAAGAAATCAGAGACATGCAAATCAGAGAAAGATAAGGGAAAGATGATCACTGCTGAGATCTGCATGCAAATGCATGTATGTTTTAGTAATGTTGTCATGTGTGTTTTAGTAATTTTGTGTGTTTTTCAAAAGGGGCAGGTCTGTAATTGTGAAGGCTCTGAAGAATGAAGCACAGACATGAAAGCCTTTTAGACTCAGCTGGCCTTCAGAGACTATTACACCCTTCTACAAGGCCTGTCCAGTTCATGCCTTCAAGATTTAAGTGTGCCAGCTGGGCTCCTACACTTTTCTTTCAGCTTAACTACACCAGGATTAGGTTTGAATTAACTTTCCTTTTTCAAAGTGGCATGCTGTGCTCCTACTGAAATTCATCGTCTGCATTTACCCATGGGTTAATGAAGTCTTTAATCCCCTCTGAAGGTGGATTAAGTTCCCTGCAGACTGGCTGTGCACAGAGCAAGGCGGGTGCAGGCCCTGCTGTGCCCGAGGGTGCTGTGTGACCCTCCTGTGTCACCAGAGCGAGCCTGCCCCTTCACCTGTGCGCCCGCTGGGTATCTGAGGCTCTCCAGAGCCCCCACTGCACCTCAGTGGCTCCATTTAACACCAGTACCCAGCTGGGATCAGCATTTAGGAGTAGCTGCCTGCAGGAGTAGTGACTCTGCTGCCTCTGGGCAGGCCGCACTGCACTGCTGAGCCTCCTTCTGACAGCCTCCAAGGCTGACAAAGGCACTGGTGACCTGTCAAAGAACAAGTGGCTCAGACAAAGTTGGCTTATGTATATAAAGGGGTGTGCATCACAGAGCAAAAGGTCAGAAATGTCACTTGGGGGACTTTGTCTGGAGTCACTGCAAAGAGAATTGCTCCTTTTAGTGCTAATAAAAAGCCAGGGGTGGAGTACAGTGACACTCCTACTCCCTGGTCCCGTTGTGTGGAGTGTGGGGCATAAATTTTTTCCTGGTCAGCCGTATTTGGGGTCCAAACCCCCAAATCATGGCTCTGCCTGGTTCCCCTTGTGAGCTGCTCTGCAAGCAAAGCATCATGAGGTGCAGAGCCAGGCAGAGAGCCGTGGCTCCAGGCGCTGTCCCACAGATACCACTGAGCAAAGCGAGCTGTTGTCAGCCTTGCTGGATCTCATGGGTCACAGGCTGCAGCAGCACAGTCTCCCATGATGAGTCCCTGCCATGGGCCCACAAGCACTTACACACTCTTCTAGAGTTTCTAGGAAATGAAATCTCCCTGGATTCCCATGAAAATTTCTTTTCGTTCCTTTGACTTCTCCGATTGCTTGACAAGTACAGCAGTTCTCATCAGGCCTCCCTGACGCAGCAGCCTAACTGGGCAGAACAGGCTTCCCTCCAATTCAGTTACAGCACACTAAATCCACAGAGGCACACCAGCCTTGCCCTGCTGTGGAAAGTCAATGCATGTTAGTGTGCTAAGAGTGACCCCTCTCAGTCCCCTCCCCAAATAACTTGTCAGGCAAGGATTTCAAAGATGTTAAAGATAGACAAACTCATACTAGTTTGGAATATTGTATTATTTATTACAATTTTACTGCATTTATGTTGAACTGCATTTATGTTACACACTGAGGTGTGTAAAATGTTGGCAACATTTGAGCCTGGCTTAATTTTTTTTACCATTACTTTAAAGCAAACAAGAAAAATCTGTTCCTGAGTGACAGCAGTAGACGAGCAGAAGCGCTTAGGCTAGAGCTGTCTCAACCCATAAGACAAGGCACACCTAAAGTGCCTGAATCATCATTTTTCAGCATTTCCAGAGCACAAAACTTTACTGAAGTGACTGAGATTGGGGCATTTACTTGTTTAAAAAAAAATAAAGATCTTTCTTTATGTCCCTGTTGACCCCAAATCCAGCTAGCATCAAAAAGCACCAAAAAGCACCTTGTTCTGACAGGACAAGCGGCCTGTGGGTAGCTGGAGTAGGCTGGGCAGCCAGTGAGGGGATGGGAGGGAGTCCAGTCCAGACTGGCTATCATATCAACAGCTGCTGCAGAATTTAATTTCCTTTTATAGAAGGGAAACTGTGGGAACTGTTGCTCTCCAAAGTCAGTGGAGCCTTTGGTTTAAGAAACTGCTCTCCCTGGGGAACAGATGCTGCGTAACATCTCAGATGCCTGTGTGTTTGCTCAGGTTTCTGCTGCAGCCAGAAACAGTGTGCTTGTGTTTGCTTTATGCAGGGACCTGTGACGCCTGCCTTTTCTGTGGCTTCTGCACCATGACTTGCAGTCACAGGAGCTGAGAAAGCCTTCAACAGTCCGGAGGGGTTACAGGTAGAGGCCAAGGGAAATGAAGTGTTAGGACCATCCAGGGGCAGAAGGAGAAACATGCCAGGAGCATTCCTGCTGCTCTGCACAGGGCCCCTGGGGCACAGCCCAGGCTGGGATGCCTGGCCAGGTCTGTGCTGGTGGCCACTGAGCTCAGAAGCTGTCACAAGGCTGGGGAACAGCTTTCCCACTGATAGCCGCCATTCCCAGCTCGTGCTCAGAGCTGGCAACGCCCCTCAGCAGGGAGAAGTGTGCATCCTGGGCAGAGTAAACTTGTGCCTCTGCTGTTCCCTCATTCCTGTGTTTAATAAAAACTAGGATAAACGAGAGCTGGCAGAAGGGAAGGGGACAGGACTTGTCTTAAGGCCAGGGAAGCTCACCTTGTTAAAGCAGTTAGCACCTTTTCTTCAGATGCCCACCATCACAGTCCTCACTTGCACCAGCAGCTCCTCATTCTGTAGAATTAAGTTGTTGGAGGCTGGAGTTTCTTTGCACTGAAAACACATGTCAAGGCATGGAGACATCAGAAAAAATTGGTGGTAGTAGCAGTTTGCATGGTGTGCACAGGAAGCTATCTATAGCAACTGGGATAACAGAGGGCATGTTATCACTGCCCTGCAGGACTCATTCTGGCCACATACAGGGAGTTATATATAGAGCTGTATACAAAAATACAGAAGAGCCCCATGCCTGTGTTGGAAAGCCTCATCAGGGCTTCTCTTGAGCAGACTCCTGTCCTTGACCTCACCAGAGAACTGCATATTTCAGAGGGTATTTTGGAAAGATGCTGGACAGCAAGTACCTCCTGAGGACAGCTGATCTGTACAATACAAGTGTACAGACCAGAGTGCATGTGTGCCCAATCGAACTAAGATTTCTGATTTCCTTCTGAAGTATTTTTGTGCTATTTGTAGAAGCCTTCCCCCTGTCCCGCCTTCCCATCTATGTATCTCACAGATTGGCTCCACGATAAACTGTCCCAACAGAGCAAAGCTGTCTTTGGTTTAAGAATCTACAGGTTTGGGGTTCAGGGGTGGTAAAAAAAAATAAATTAAAGTGGAATCTAAGTAACTGTAAGAAATAGTCCACCAAAGTGCCCAAGGCAGGATAAACTGCCCAACTGTTCTTAGTCTAACCTGCTGTGAAAGAGCACCCCTGACAAATGCTCCCTGGGCAACAGGTTTATACAGAGGATTCCTCTGACCATTGTAGGGTCTGAATTCAAAGGAGGTTTTAATGATAAAATAAGCAGAATGGATGTTGAGAAAAAAATGAAACTTCACTTTAGTCAAGTGAGCTTATTTTAGTAAGGCTTGGCTGTAATTTAAAGAAGGTTGTTACACACACAGTACAACAGCAAATAAATATAGCTCTGTGCTTAGGGAAACCTTTAAATTAAACAAAAGCAGCATGCAATTTCAACAGCACTCTTGCATATTTAGCTTTCCAGGCAGCATAAGCACCTGCCCCACAAGCACTCACAAAGAGCGATAAACGACAGAAAATCTTGACTCATTTTCACTTCAAATTTTTCTTCTGCAGACTTCTTGTAAAAGGATAAGGTGGGATCCTCCTTCCCAGGGTGAGACAGAGCCTCTGTCTCATGTCTGCAGCAAAGGGAACACAGGGAGAGTTCTGATGGAAGCTCAGGCTGGATCTTGCAGAAAGAGCCTCATGAAAGCCTCCATGCTCTCCCAGACCGAGTATCCAAAGCGGTTGGGGTGGGGTGGGCTGACCTGGGCTGGGCACCAGATGCCTTCCAAACCACTCTATCACCCTCCTTCCCGGACGGACAGGAGAGACAAAGTAAGATTGAAAAGGACTCACAGGTTCAGATACGGCAGTTTACTAAAGCAAAAGTGAAAGTTTGTGCATGCAAAAGCAAAGAGAAAAAAATAGGTTTATTCTCTACTTCCCATCGTTGGCGAGCAATGTTCAGCCACTTCCCAGGAACATGGCTTCAGCACCTGCACCATATTCTTCCTCAGAATCCTAGTTGTTCTCCAGTGATAGCAGCCTGTCCAGTCCTATTCCCAAGTACAGAGCCTGGATCTGCAGACGAAACATTTTAAAGGATGCCAGTCTCACCTTAGTGGAAGGCAAGATCATGGAGCAAATCCTCCTAGAAATTATGGTAAGGCATGTGGAAAATAAGTAGGTGATTTGTGACAGCCAGCATGGCTTCACTAAGGGCAAACAGTGCCTGACAATTTTGGTGGCCTTTGTAGATGGGCTTACACTGATGGATGTGGAAAGGATAGCTGACATGATATATGTGGACCTGTGTAAAGCCTGTTCCACATGATATCCTTGCTCCAAACTGGAGAGGGTGGACCACTCAATGGATAAGGAATGGGCTGTACAGTGTTGCTCAAAAGAGTTGTGGTCAACACCAAATGCCCAAGCAGAGACCAGTGATGAGTGGCCTTTTGCAGGGCCTGGTGTTGGGACTGGCACTGCTCCACAACCCTGTGGGCAGCAGGGTCAGGGGGACTGAGTGCACCCTCAGCAAGTGTGCCAGTGACTCTGAGCTGCTTGGTGCTATCCACACACCAGAAGGAAGGAACAGCATCCAGAGGGACCTGGACAGGCTTGAGAAGGAGGCCTGTGTGAACCTCATGGAGGAGTCTGGTACAGCCAAGTGCCAGGTCCTGCAGACAGAAGTACAGGCTGGGCAGCAAATGGATTGAGAGCAGCTGTTCTGAGAAGGGCTTGGGGTGCTGCTGGCTGAGAGGCTGGACATGACCTGGCCATGGGCACTCCCAGCCCAGAGCACCAAACGTGCCCTGGGCTGCATCCAAAGCAGGGGAGGGAGGGGATTCTGCCCCTCTGCTCTGCTCTGGTGAGATCCTATTTGGAATTCTGCATCCAGCTCTGGGGATCCTCAACTTAAGAAGGACACGGACCTTCAGGAGCGCATCCAGGGGAGGCCACGAAGACGATCAGAGGGCTGGAACATCCCTCCTGTGAAGACAGGCTGAGAGGGGCCTATCTGACCTGGGAAGGAGGAGGCTCCGGGGAGACCTACAGCACCTTCCAGTACATGAAGGGACCCTAGAAAAAAGCTGGAGAGGGCCTTTTTACAAGGGCATGTCGTGACAGGACAAGGGGGATTAAAACTGACAAAGTAGGTATTAGGAAAAAATTCTTCACTATTGAGGGTGGTGAGGCATCAGGAAAAGGTTTGCCCAGAGAAGCTGTGGATGCCCCATCCCTGAAAGTGCTCAAATCCAGGTTGGACTGGGCTTTGAGCAACCTGATCTGGTGGGATGTCTCCCTGCCCTTGGCAGGGGAGCTGGATGAGATGATTTTTAAGGTCCCTTCCAACCCAAACCATTCCATGATTCTATGTTCTCACAATGCAGTTACCAAACAAGCACTTCTCCAGTGCCTCAAAAATAAAGCAGTAGTGTCAGTGTTTGCTGCCTTTGATGGGTTCAGCTTGAAAACCTTTGGAGGCTGTTGTGCTCTGTGCCCTTAGGAAGACAGGTCCTCACCCAGAACATGTAACTTGGGAAAAAACACATGACAAGAGCTACAGTTAAAAAGAAATTACAGTTTTCCCACATTTTCTCAACAGCTCATCGATTTTTATTAAACTCAGAAACTAACCAGGCAAATAGAGATCCAGGAACACAAAAGCTTAAAAATGGTGAACAAAAAGTGTAAATCTACAACACATTGTAACCACTCAGTGGAGTAATTTAATAACCATTTAGTATAAAGATGTTGAGACTTTCCTTTTTCCCACCCAGTGTCATCTGAAATGAGGAAAACTTGTTAAGTGGTCTTTTCTTGCAACAGCAAAAAAAGCTTTTCAGAACCACCACAGTATTTAACATCAACGTAAACAGACCAATAATCTCATTCAATGATGAATTTTGGAGATGTCTCATATTTAGTTGCAACAATAGCATCTTAGGGTCTCTCTGCTTCTTATGCATGTCCTGACATCTCTTTGACCTCCACAGGGACACTGATAGCAAGTTTCTCCAAAATGCCAGGAGATGGGCTGTCCATAAAATGCTTTGACTTTGGAAACCACTGTTTCTTCCCCTCTATATTAGGCAACCCCACACTGAATGGCTCACTTGGCACAAAGTTGAAATGTATTTTTTAGGGAACACAACAGTTTCTACAGAATATTTAATTTCTATACTGGCATTCATGGAGAAAGCAAATTTGAGGCAGCTTCTTCAGCTCCTCTCAGGTTGTCTTTTACCTTGGGCAATAGAGCAGAGAGCACGGTACTCTTAATATGTGCTTCAGCATATGCATTTCAGGTATTTCTGCAATACTCAATTTACTTGCTAGTTTTTTCAGTGATGATGGTTGTTCCATTTAGAAAAAATAGTTCTCAATATGAAAATTTATAAATACAAACATGCTTAGAAGCAGCCTTCCAAAATGGTGTTACATCTGTCAGCAGCTATGTACAAATCAAGTGGGTCTGAAAGCCCTAGTGACAATGTTTAAATCCCCAGTCCTCACATCCTATGGAAAAGATACATTTGACTTCCTTTGTTCAACATACCATTTTAAAGCAGTTTTTCTGGAAGAGAAACTCGGGCCACACACAGAGTTTGGGAGTGTTTCAGATAGGATAGAGGCACTAACATCAGCCTGATAGTCAAGAGGTTTTTTGTCCTCAAGCACATGGTAAAGCCATTCAATGCATGAATTTCTTATGTAGGTTCAGTCTCAGCAATGTAAAGCTGTGGTTAACACAAAATTATTAGAGGTAGGTAATAATCACATGGTTTACTTTTTCTAGCTACATTTAAACTTCACATTTAAGTTTTAGCTCTATTTTGATGTATCCCCTTTAAAAGTGATTTTAGGTTATGGACTTCTGCGAAACTCTTGTCCACTGATTTCTCATTTAACATTTTTCTAGTCAAAAGACACAATAAACCACAAAAATCAGAGAGACAATTCAATACAGTCAGAATCCAGATGTCTGCTACAGGAACATTCAATGTTCATAATTTGTTTGCCTGACATAAACTGGGACATTCAGAATGGCAAATCCTATATGCAGAGTTGGTTATTAGTACTGATTTTTATCAACTTAAAAAAGATTAAAGATTTCAAAAGAATTAAAGTAATTAGATACGCAGTGTGAGATGAAAGCATAGGTATTTTGCTGCCTTCATCAAACTTTGGGTTAATGAGAAACAAATACACCTTATGCAACCTTTAGGAAAGGCCAGCTCTGCAGTCAACAGGCAGCCTGAAAAGATGTTATAGAATAACTGGGGGCCAAGGAGATAAGAAATGTAAAAGCCATATAAAGAACCCAAGGTAGCTTACAGAAAACATAGCAAGAAACTTTACCTGTTTTTTGAGACAGAAAACTGTTAAATTACTTTCCATGAGAATTTTTCTTATTCACATTGTATGATTTTTCACTGTTACCCCCATATTTTCTGCTGAGGGACCCCGATGTCCCTCACAGATGAGAATGTGGTCACACACAGGACAACTCAGGAACCATAGCTCAGGATTTTGCAAGTATGGATTTGCCTCACCATAGTAAAATACATCATTTTGCACTAAGCTAAGTAAGAACAAATATTTTGATGTTTCCCAGCAGAGACTCAGAATACTTTATTCAACTCTTCTGAAACTCAAAGCTACTCCCTCTACCAGGGTATGTGGTAAAAGCTAAAAAACTCAAAGATGGTTCACCGGCAAGGCAAAGAAGCAGTGGTGGGGATGGATAGCTAAAATTACATTTCACTTTCAATGTAACTACACCAGAAATTCATCCTATCCTACCATGAAGTCAACTCTGATGCAAAGACAAGAAAATACCATGCTTTTTTGATCAATTTTTACTTCAAGATTTTTATTGTTTGGTTTTAAATGGGTTTTTTTCTAGGTAGACACCTATGACCTTAGAGACTTCTGCTCAGGGAAGCTACTTCAGCCTTTGCTGACCAACACCCCATTAAGCCTATTCAGGAAAATGGGATTCCCACAGGAACTGCAGTAGTGAGCCCCCTGCCTGGGAGATACTCTCTTTCAGGTATCTTGCTAGTTCTTTTTACTTGTGGCTGGATTTTTGTTCATGTCAGCATGTGGTCAGTAAAACCAACTCCCAAACTCTATCTTTGCTCCTTAACTCCTTCATGTTCCTTGAGTCAGTACCTTTCTTTTGCTCCCCAGTCTTACCCGACACAGCTCAAATCCTTTCCACCAGTTTGGATCCATTACTACTCCATATATTTCACTGGTGCCTCCAGCCTTAGTATCTCCCAGTTTTCATTTCTCTCACTCCGCAACAGTCCTACTCAAGCACCTCATTCCCCCTCTCCAGTACTGGCCTCACAGTTCTCTTGGTTCCAGACTTCCCAGTTTTTACAACTGCTGCGTCTCTCCTCCTCCAAGTAAAGTGTCTACTGGGACATGTCTGGATCACACACACCCTACCCCACTCGTCCTCTCCTTTTCTAAGCAGACAACTATCACTAGTCATGCTCCCAATGCTGCCATGAAAATAAATCTGCTACAGAAATAAAACCTATCTATTTAGGTAGGAAGGCTGCTACAGGTTTGGACAAGGGGATTGTTCTGGTAGCCTAAAGATACCTACTGGACCTCTCTGACATGTGTGCTAAGGGTACAACTACACTACCCTTTCCACTTGCCCTGCATTGCAAAACAGGAATCATGTTTATCCCCAAAGCTCTTTTTGCTAGCCAAAAAGATCTACATCCTGTTTCTTTGGGCACAGCAGTGGCAAATGGTGCACCTAATCTGTCTTAGGAAGTCTTCAGTTATCTTTGGAACCTTTAAGAAAAAAAAAGTGCTGTTAATGACTGGCAAGTTGAAAGATGTGGTGTCTACTGAATGCACAAACTGACCTGCCACAAACACACCAGCTGCAAAGTTACTTCCTTCAACTCTGAACAGCACTTCAAGCATACAAAGTAAGGCACTAGTAAAGCACTAAAGAAGCTGAGAATGTTCATCATTACTCTAATTCAAACAACTTCAATGTATTGCAAAGGTTTGTCTTTGGAAGCAGGTTCTAATGCTACTCTTGCATACAGGTATGCCTCCAAAAGACTGGGCTGAATATCTCTTATTGATGCACATCAATATGCCACACTCTTAGTGAACTTCACATGAAGAAACTATTTCAGATGAAAACTCTGTCTGGCTAACAATCCACTGCATCTGTGTAAAACCTACTCAGAAGAATTATGAGATCCATTTAGTAAGGCCACACAACCTTAAAAGTCCAGTATATTGAATAAAATAATTTTATTTGTATTTAATTAATTTGTTTGTGAAAAACAAAGTTTATGGAATCTGAAAGTTGATGATAATAGGTAATTTTTAACTGAGACTTAATATGAGAGATTCTCTACTCAAAAATATGTAAAACAGTAAGATTATAAAGAACTTCAACATTCTGTGCTATACTGTATGATATGTAAACAATTTTGAAAATACTTCCCCATTATATATTTTGACACAGTATGCACAAATTTAAAAAAATAAAATTAAAATGAAGTTTAAATGCCTCAAGGGATTTCTTAGAAGTAAAGCCATCTGAAAAGCCATTTACAGTCTGCGGTGACAAACTTCTATATAATCAAAATATTCCCCATTTCACAATGCAGAATAACCTGCTGAAGGCAACTCCCTATCAAAGTGATGCCAGCAACACAGATCTGATTGTATGACTCCAGCACTTAAAAGAGCACATTGGTTATACATGGCTTTTAACCCTGGGCTACAATTATGCTACCAGAACTAAATTCAAGTCTAAATCAGTCATGTAGAGAGGTGTGTGTCATCTGAACGCTGTTTAAAGTCCGTGTTTTCCAGATCTGATGAAGGTGGTGAAGACGCTCTGATGCTCTTGTGCTTACATTTAGGGCGGGATGAACTTTGCAAATACCAGATTCTCCAATTAATGACAAACCACAGATCCCAAAGTAGGCATGTAAAGCATCTGAAAGAAAGACAGAAAAGGAAAAAAAAAAAAAAAATTCAGGCTGTAACAGCCAATATTCAACCCATATTCAAACACCTCTGAGTAATTACAACCAAGGAAAACAAATAATCAGGTGCCATATACTGGATCAGCAGGCAATCCCCCTCCTCAGGGAAGAATGATGCATCCGACTCCATTGATTCAGAAGGCTAACTGATTACTTTATTATACTATACTGCATTAAAGAGATATGTACCATACCATATCATCCTTACTTCTAATTTCTAAACTGAAAACTCATGACTGTCAGCCGACAGTCCCAACACAAAGACACGGACTCAACTGGTCAATGAATCAAAACACCATCACCAGAATCCAATCATCAAATTCCTGCAGATAAATAATCTTCCAACACATTCCACATGTCTGCAAAACAACAGAAGCAGCAAATGAGATAGGAATTGTTTTCCCTCTGTGCTTCTCCAGGAAAAAAAACTGAGAGAGAGAATTATGTCTCCCCTTGTGTTCAGAGGGCATGTGAATACCACAGCCGTAATTTAAACTTGAGTTTCGATGGAAGGAAAACATTTCTGCCCAGAGTTACCAGCATGAACTAAAGTCCACATTTCTTTTATAACACCTTGTGCACTACATTTTTCTGAGTGCCACAGCCAAAAAGCAAAAGAATTTAAATATCCAAAAATAACCAGTCCAGAAAGAATTATTTTTTTCTTGCAAGCACTTTTGGCTGGTTACTTTATGAGCAGCTAACTATTGAAACGGCAAAATTAGTGCAAATAGCTGCCAACAGCAAGACTTAAAGAAATTGAAGAAGGCATTACTTTCCCTAGCTTCCTATTTTCCTAAGGATAGAGATTATCCTAAGGATAGGAATTCATGCAGCTTGATCAAGAGATGGCTGCCACCAAAATGGGATACTGTCTCCTGTTCCATGCTGCTCCTGATGTCCACTTTACACCAGGGCTGCAGCTCACTGAGTCTGCCTCCTCTGGGTAGCAGCAAGCTATCAGATTGGATTATCTGCCCATGAAATCAGAGGTGAAAGGTAGAAAGACTATGGGAATTTCATGCGCTCCTTGAAAAAGCTCAACATGTAGCACTCTCTGTAGGTGTCAATAATTTAGTATCTCACTAAAATGATCACAGAATCATTTTGGCTGGAAAGACCTCTAAGATCAAAATCCAATCCTTAACATTGCCAAGACCAGCACAAAACCCTGCCCTTAAGTGTCATATTGTATCTCCAGGGATGGTGACTCAAACACTTCAAGTAGCCTGTTCCAATGTTTCAGAACCCTTCTGGGGAAGATGTTTCCTACTATTCAATCTACATCTCTTCTAGTGTAACTTGAGGCTATTTCTTCTTATCCCATCAGTTCTTTGTTAAATAATGCTAGTGGCCTCCACAACCAACAATATTTTGACGTCTGTTAGCATGGGAACAGCAAGACTACAAAATATTATTTTCCTGAATAATCAGCTGGAAAGAGTTACTTGCTAACATTGAAAGTCCATGTCACACATAGATTATCACCAGCAGTTGACTGTATTCTGAAATTTCTTCTAGTCTTCTTAAAAACATTATTGCACAGTAAATACAGTTTGAGTTCCCAAATTTAAACAGAGCTTTTATAAAGTAGGAGCCCCAGAAATTAAAATCTAATTCTGATTAAGTCTTAGGAACCTTTATATCAAAAGACAACTTGCCTTTCAGATATGAGACAGAGCTTGCAGGAAGCTTAGTTATGTAACTATAACAATGAAAACACAGAAGCAATCTTTGCAATGTTGCATTTATAGTCTTTCTTTGTATCAGGACTGCACTAACTTTGTGGGGAGGGACAAAGGCAATCAAAATCTGACTCCTGGCTCTGCTCAGGACATCCCAAGAGTTACAGCACATGCTTGAGAGCATTGCCCAAAACTTTCTTGAACTCTCACAGGTTGGTGCTATGAGCACTTTCCTGAAAAGCCTGTTCCAGTGCCCAACCACCCTCTGGGTGAAGAACCTTCTCCTAATATCCAAACTAAACCTCCCCTAATGCAACTTCAGGCCACTCCTTTGTGTCCTGTCACTGTCACAGCAGAGCAGAGATCAGTGCCTGCCCCTCCTCTTTGCCTCACAAGGAAGCTGCACCTGCAGTGAGGTCCCACCTCAGCCTCCTCCAGGCTGAACAGACCAAGGGACCTCGGCCACTCCTCACATGGCTTCACCCCAAGGCCCTTCACCATCCTCATGGCCCTCCTTTAGACACTCTCTAACAGCTCAGTGCCTTTTTTGTGTTGCGGCACCCAAAAATGTCCCTGGCACTCAAGGTGCCATGTACTGGACAGTTTGTCCAGAAGGATCTTGGAAGGGACACTACTGAAAGCCTTAGATTACATCAAATGGCTTCCCTTGGTCAGCTGGGGGGACAACCTTGTCATAAAAGCCAGTTAACAGAGGGCACTGAAAACCTACTGGCACAAGTTTTGTTTTCAGAAACTTGCAATACCTTAATTGAATTCTAACAACTTTTAAAATTAAAATATTTTAGCACCTTTTTGAGTATTTTTTACTACTTCAAATAATCCACTTCTGAAAGCATAAGAAGTGCCAGACATACTTGTATAAACACAATCTGTAAATCATAGTACATAACTGCAAAAACTTTGACTCTTTTTACTTATATCAATGACTTCGGAATAAGCTTGAATTATTAATTTTCTAAAGAAACAAATATTTCGATATATTAACCACAATTTACAGAGATTCCTACAACACAATATATCCTTTAAGCAGAACAGTTAAACACATACTAAATAGACAGTGATACTCTTTTAACAGTAATCTAAACAAGATTCACTTCCTTTGTGGCTGAACAAGGACAAATTTCATCTCCCTCTTTCCACTTCAAGAATGAAAATGTCTTTATATTTTGAGTTTTGTTTTGGTTTTCGTTGGTTGGTTTTCTTTGTTTTTCTGGGGTTTTTTTGGAAGGGTATGTTTTCCCTTACACCTCTCAGATGTCTGGCTGCTGGAGTTTATTTCTTACTTAGAACATACTCATTGCAATTTTGAGAAGTTATTTTACCTGGATGGCTGTCGGGCCACTTGGCGAATCCACCAACAAGGCGATCTTGAGTTGACAGGATGTAATTTCGGTTTTTCTCAAAATTTGTATATTGGAATATGTTCAAGAGCTGAAAAGAAATTAGATTGTAACAGTAATATAAGTCTTAGTAACTTTTAACACTACGTCTTAACTAAGTGTTAGTATATTTTTAACACTAGAATATAGTGCCTATTTTTGAGATAAGCAGTAGCAGCACAGCACTAATCTGGTAAACCTCCATTTCCTGCATTTTTTACAAGATGAAAGACATTTATAGCCATGGGTGCATATTGGTGCACTTGTGTCAAATATCTAATGCTTTCAAGCAAAGAAAACAGTGCTTAAAGAAATCAAAACAAGTCAATAGCTATCCCTACACTTGTACACTACCTTCAATGTTGCTCCCACCCAAAAGGAATAGCAAGTGTCTACAGGTTTGTTGGGTCGTCCATGGTAGCCATTCTGTTGCCTCATTATACACCATCTTCTTATTCTGTTCAGTTCTTTTTCTGAAAAAACTTCCTCCAGTTTGCCCATCAAACACAGTGATGCAATACCACAAAATGTAGAGCCCCCTACAGAAGAGAAGAGAAGGGTTTGCTTCTGTGAAGAGAAAGCAGGGTTTGCTATGCTTTGATACACAGATTTGCTGAAGCCTGTATGACCTCAGTCAGAACTTTAACTAAGCTACTAGCAATGAAATCAATGGATTTTTAAAAGTATGGAAGAGTTAATTTTGAGTCTAAAATCCAAATAAATAAGAACACTCAAGTTCAGCGGGTATGTCAAAGGTGGGGGGGAGGGGGGAACTCAGGAACTCCCTCAACCCAGCTCTTGTAGAAATAAACCAGTTCATTTTCTTAAAGCTGTTTCTTTTCACAATGCTGTGCAATTTACACTACACAGCAGTCCAGAAACAAGTAAAAGGAATTGCAACAGAAATATTTCTTCACTTGTAACTTAAAAAAGAAAGCTATTGGAATGCCAGCCATCAGACTGAAGCAGAGATGCCAAAGCCAGCCTCAGACACAATCCCCCAGAGGATATAAACAGACAGAAGTGTCCAGAGAGCAGAAGGAGAAAAAAAAAATCGAACTAAAATTATTAAAAAAGCCCCAAACAACGTGTGCACTTATGGTGAAAATACTCCTGGACTCTTGTGATTGTAATACATACAAATTGTGTTTCTAAGGATCTTTTTGCTGTCAAGGAAACTGTATGGTAAAAAAGATGAACGTATGATCTTTCTGTAGCCCAGCCACCACTTTTTAAAGCCCATCCAAGTTCATTTTGAGTCTAATACCTGATATGATAAAATCAGAGTCTGGGAAAGAACATAAGCAAGCTGCTGACAGGAGACTTGGGCCCCAAAGTTCCTTACAATATCCTGGTGCTTGAAGACCCCAGGATATTTAAGATTATTTTCACTCTGATGCTGAAATACAGTGCTGAAGTATTGCTATTTGTTATCACTAACAGTTTACAGAAAGTTAATTAACCAATTGTTTTAATATCTAGGGGTATAATTTAAATTTTTCAGCTTTATTGATGCAGTAAGAAGGAAACAGACAAAATCCTATCAAAGCTCAATACTAAGGGTAAATGTTTGATAGGATCATAGAATCATTTAGGTTGGAAAAGACCTCCAAGATCATCAAGTCTAACCTTGGACAAATCAGTCCAACAGACTACAGCACTAGATTTAGTATGAGTCACCTAAAAGCCAAAAACTCCTCTGTCACAATCAGACTGCTACTTCATGGCACAGAAACATTTTGCCTAAAAATAGCAGTCTATTGGGGATTCCTATCTTCAGATCTAGCAACTCTTTACAAAAATTAACTGCTGCTTCAAGATTTGAACCCACAACAGATGCTGTATCTATCAGAGGAAATGCTTCTATGTTTTACCAAAGCTGTTGAAATTGGAAACAGTCAGCTACATGGCACAAAATCTCTTGCAGATAAAATCCTCAGAGTAACAATGACACATGGAAAAAGTTTGCTCTGTCAGCAACAGCTGAGAACTAAAAGCAACACCTTTCAACAAAACACGAGATAAGATTTCAACAAAAACACTCATAAGATTGCTGGGAGTGATTAAAAAAAGCCTGTCTGTTCAGATATTAAGCTAGATCTAAAGGAAGAAGTGATATTTGGAGACATGTTTTAGATTTGCTCCTCCTCACACAGCTTCCTCAGAAAGGAAGGAAAGGTATGGCATACCCTGCACCTGCTACAGCACTTTCAATACCACTCTGAAAAGTGTAGAGCACTTTGACATTCTTACCATGAGATTCCAGTCCAGCTCCCTGTGCCAGGCCATTATCATAAGACTGAAGAAAAAAAAAATCCCAGAAAGCAGTTAATTTAGAACCACAGCACTTTGACAGACATTGCAATTTCTTAGTTTACCAGCAAAATTATCATCAGATCATTGCCATGATTTAACCTCATTAAATTCTGAACCTCCAAAAATTCTTGCCACAACACAGTTAACAAATCAGCTCTTTTTCAATGCAGGAAGTTTTTATGACTTTCATCGAGTTAATTTTAGTTGTGACACAAGTCAGAAACCTGAAAAAGGGTAAGCAACAAAGAAAACAATCATGTAATGCAGGTATAAAAAGAAAAAAAAAGGCTATGTAATCAAAACAAAACAGAATTAAATAGATAACTTAATCTGTCTCTAATCCAAGAGCAATTTAACATTAAAAAAGAGGCAAAATGCAAAGTACTACTGTGTGTAGAATACTCAAATCCAAGCAATTCTTTAGTAAGAATCAAGTACATCAGGCTTTAAAAAAAATGAGAAGGGAACAAGAAGCAAGAAGAAAATTATAACATCCATTGGAATAAACTTAAATTGGCCTATAAAATATTACTGTTAAAAAATACCATTACAGTGCTGAAAAATCACTCTGTTAAGCGCAACAGAAGGGGAAACTCAAGTCTGACAAAGCACCAAGAATATCATAGTTCATGTCTATCATGAGCAATCTATGGACACATGTATATGTAAGAATAATAATCTTTCTTCCCTAAAAATCCATTAAATCATTTTACTTGAAAAGAAACAAAAGACCATGTAAGAAATTATTCATAAAATAGCAAATATTTATTTTACAAGAGTTCATAGGATACCTAATGAATTATCTCTGAACAAATACCAAATTGCTTAGTAGGAAAAATGAGGTGTAACTCTTGAAGTTAAATTATATCGGCCCTACGTATTCTACATCAACTGCTCAATTAATGATTGGATCTGATCAGACACAAAGCACTAAAAATCCTTCTCCCACATCCTCCAGGTGCTGACTGTGAATTTCTCACATTTTCTCTGAAACAGTGGCTAGTAGATACAGGACACCTTGACAAACCAATAATGACTCCCATAGTCCTAATCAAAGAATGGCTACAGGACTATTGTATCTCTAGGAACTACCTAAGGATTATTTTGTGCATCTGCTTTTAAAGCTGACATTGAGAAGAAAAAAGTAAACAGAAGAAGACACAGAAGCTACACTAAAACGGTATTCCTAGTTTTGAATTGTTGCTGAAAGCTGAAGCAACTGAAAATACTAATATCTAATACATACACTTCAAGCTGCAGCTTGATTTCTCAGGTTTGAATGAGTAAATTTTAGTAACCTCTATGAACTTCTGAATGTTAAAGCACACAGTGTGAACTCTTCCTTTTTCACTGCCTTTTGAGAATGCAATACAAATGTGCTACCACACTCCACAGATGCATTAATTGCTAAGAAAAGGCAAGCTGATTAGCAAAGCTATGCTGGCAAAGCTAAATAACTCTACAAACAGCAATTTTAGGAGGAGGTGGTTTGCTTTATGTATGACAAAGTAATTAGCTCTGGAGAAAAGCTGTTAAGTGTGCATCCCAAACACTACTATGTTGTGCTGTACAATTAGCTTTAAACTCTAACAGACAGTAGCTGACCCTCGGCAAACTGACACCTATTTATTTACAGACAGCAGCTGCTCTCTGGGGACTTGTGTGCCTTAAAGAGCTAGGGAATACTTTCATTTCTTGGTCCTTTTGAAAAGACTCCAGAAATCATATGCAAAAGGAGCTCTTGATTACTGCAACATGACAACTGTATAATTAAATACTATCCTCAGGAAATGTGTAAATTCAGTTTGGTAAAATCTTCACTGCAAAGTCTACAAGTTTTACAACCAGCTTAACTATATCAACAGACCAATACAAGCACATTTGAGGAAGACTATACTAGAAGCAGCAGCTGATATTTTTAAAGCTTCTTGCAAAATCTCTATTAAAAAAAAAGCGCTGTTGCAAAGAACAGTGTTATTGAGCCTCTGTAAGTCATTCAAAATCTCAGCATCTTAGTATTTGTTGTCTTTTGATTAGTGATATATCGAAGTTTTGAATGTGAAAGACAAGAGTCAATCTACACTGCTAAAAATTGTGTGTTGAAATCTGACAATTTTACTGGCCTAGAATTATTTTTGTGATCAGCATTGTATAAACACTTTTTTAGTCGAATTACAACAAGAAGGCTATCTATTCTGTATGAAGATTCAATTATTTTAACATTTTAAACATGGTTTATGTTTCAATCTCCTGCTGTTCTTGAAATGCCTAACTAAACAAATGCACTCCGTCATTCAGCTGTATTGAATTGCATGTCACAATCCTTATACCGCATCACTAAAGGTATCAAATTCCAAAGCTTATTACAAACAGTACTGCGGTCAACCAGTTACATTACTCTCAATCCAGATGAGTTGTACTTCACATGTATGGCAATCTGAAAAACTGAAAGAAGTTCTGTTAACTGTCATGTGTTTCATCTAGGTGCACACGAGTGACATACAATAGTAAATCAAAACCACACCCTTCTGTAAAAGCAGTTTGGTGCTGAGCAATGAAATCCCTTTTTGTCTACAACTAAAGAGAGTGACAGAATGAGGTGACATTGTGGCATTGTGACAGCAAAATAGGAATAAGCATTTACAATAAAGCCTATAGTTATTAATTGTATAGTTAATTACACAAGGAGCAGCAAATGAAATAACCTCAAAGAGAATTTACTTTTAATTGTTCCATTTTATAGGTTAGTTTTAGCACCATCTACAAAATCTTAATGAGAGAAATCAAGCTAACATTCTTGGATGCCACATTTCACAGTTGTTGTGTTTATTTATGAGATAAACTTTAAGAAATACCTGGCTCCTGCGATAGGTCATTGAACTGAAATACATCTCAAGGAAATTGGTGGAAAGAGATGAATGAATGAATGAATGAAAGGAAAGAACAACTACTGCTGTGAAATGATCTTCACAGTGGGCTGCTCCCTGAATGTCTGAGACCTCTTCAGACACATTCACAGCTCTAAATGTGACCAAGCAGGATGCAAAGGTTTTGTGTCTTTTCTCAGGATTGCCAGACACCTAGCAACTGAATTAATTCACAGAAATACTGGTTGGCCAAGGAGTGAAAACCCAGCAAACACAGTGTACACTAGTGTACATGTGCATGCCAACTCTGCAGTGAATTCACAGCATAGAAGTGGTTTAAAGAAGTCCCACGGAACACAGTGTAGAGTTAACCTAGTTCACAGTAAACCTGGACAAAGATACAGTGTGTCTTGCTGCACATTTCTGCTCGCTAGAATGACTGCTCCCTAAAGAGCACTGCTTATTGGATCTCTAAGTTACTCATTAAGCTAGCCAGGAAAAGACACAATCTTTGTCATAAGCCACAGTGTCTTCTGAACTTTGACCATGGCAAGACTTAGTTCTACTTTACCAGTGAACTGAAGTATTAGTAGGAGGCCTTCCAAGATGTCTTGCCATGGTAAGGCCTCAATTATTAGAGGTTTTTTAAAATGTATCTTTTTCCAATAGGAACATAATGACTGGAATTTTCAGGTCCAACAATTAATGCTAAGCTCTAGAAACAAAGTTTAAATTTGGTTCAAGACCTACACAATAAATCTCCAGTACCACTTCAAAGCTCTAAACTTTCAAAAAATCTCCACTTGTCTGCTCTGTTATGGCCTCATCTGATGCTGTCTGTTTTTTCTTAGAAATAAACAGTTGCTTCTCCCTCTATTTATTTTTTCAGTGCTGCCTGTTACATTATGTATTGCTGTCACACTCCAGTTAACAATCTAATTTCCAGAATAAAGACTCCTAGTATATGAAATACTCCTTTTACACAAGCTGATTCATACCTTCCACAGTTCAACTCAACTTTCTCTGTCCTCTTCCTAGTTCCACCATTTCCTTTGGGATCAAAACTGCACTCAAATGTTCACAACTAACAGACAATGTGATGTACAGAACTACAATGAGGATTTTGCTCTTGGGTTTTGTTTTCTATTCTTTTTTAACACTTGATTCTCCTACTGTGACTCTGCTAAGTTATTTTACTAAAGACTGATCTCAGCAAACATTAAGGTCCAGAAATGGTCAGAGGATGAAGAATGTTCCCTGCCTAATTGGTAAGAGCAAGCACTCAGCCTAAGCTCCTCTCTCAGACTGGAAGCAGAATGGATAAATCATCGTCCTTGGGTGAAATCCACTGAAAGGACTCAGCAGGGATATTCTCATGCTGAGAACCCACGCTAGCTATGGGGAGCTACCAGCTATGGGAGAAGGGCTCTTATGGGAAGCAGAGGAGGAAGATTCTAGGATTGTATAGAAACTCCCTTATCATGGACTGTTTTCTGGGGAATGCAGGGGTAAGCATAACTTACTATGGGATGGCAAGGGAAAGGGCCAATGGTAAGAAACAGAAATATCAAAGCAGACTGGAGAAGAACAAGGGGAAACAGAGGGGAAAATGGGATAAAAGGTGCTACTAGGATGTGAACAGACTGCAGGTCCATATCCTTGTATGACTGAGCCCTGGCCTTGATCATCTCTGTCTGTCCAGGACTATGGCAGTGTGCCAGAAAACTTCTTGAGGTGTACAGTAAGAAATACTAAGACATCCAAATACCTCCTTTAAAAATAAACAACAAATAAAAAACAATTTGGTCTGAAGCAAGAGATTTTAAAGTCTTTTTTTAAACTTGTTTCTCACATAAATTGTACAATCCTGCTGCTGACAGCAACTACTGAAAATAGTCATTTACAACAGAAGCTGTGTGTCATCATAAATTTGAGTCTTCTTTGTGGACCACAAGAATTTAACCTGTGTTTACTCTCACTAAAGGAACTGCAATTTTCAAGCTTGCTCAGCTTCCTTAAAAAATTGCGTTTCAGTCTTTGAAAATGTAACTCAATTAAACGAATGAAACAACATGAAAAAAAATGGAAACTTCCTTTACTCCAATCGAATATGAAGACAATTTGCACAGATACAGGAAAAAAATGTGTACGTACTCATGAATACATTTTTTCAATCCAAGTATCGAATAAATAAATTATGAAGTGCATGACTGGAAAGACTTAAGGATGAACTCATGTCAATTAGTTTATTTGAATCCGTGTATCTTTTAAAAAGCAATACTATAGCTCAATGAAATATGAGGATTTTATTGGTACGCTTTTCCAAAGTGCTTTCTGCACTTTTTCTAAACAGAAACATCACACCTTAGTTTTCAAAACCTTGCTTTTAACTGCTTAATTATTTTAAATAAAGAGGCTTTTTAATACAATTTGCAGCAACCAAACACACCAAATAAAATTATCTTGCTAGCACACATATTTTAATGAAAATACAAATGCAAAAAGCCAATGTACTTTGTAATTCTCAACTTGCTAGAGCAGGAATTAAAAAAAAGAAATTACTGTAATACAGTTTGGACAGATTTTTCTTTTAAGCCACAGTTAAGAAAAAAAGCTTAAAGCCTGAAAGCATAGGAAAAAGCAACATTTTGTGAACACTCACCATACTTCTTCTAATGTAGTCTATTGCTTTCTTCATATCCATGCCTGACCAGTTATCGAGCATGTAGCAGATGCAGGAAGCACAGTACACAAACCTCATATCATTTTCACTTCCTTCCAGCACTGCACAGAAACTGAAAGAAACATTTCTGTCTTTAAACACTGTTTTGCCTGTTACACCAGAAAATATGAAATGCGGTTCAAAGAATTGCACAGTGTTTTCTCTAAAGATTAGTTTACAGGAGTCTCATAAATATAACCCAAAGCTACACTAGGTTTTCGTTTTAGAAGATGTGATTCTAAGCCAAGGAAAATGCATAGAACTCTAAACATTTAGGAGCCTGAGTAACTATTTCCAGCAACATAATGATACTAGTGCTTATTTATTCCAAGATGTTTATACTTACAGTCTTTAACCTATTACAGTATATACAGATACATGACTTACCATTTTACCTCTTTTAGGCAGAATTCTTTGACTTCCTAGGAATCCTAATAGCTCACAAGGCTTTCTTTCCTTACTGCAACTTGAGGACCAGTTTCCCAGGTATGTATAAAGGCAATTGCTCATACTACTATTTCTAATACAAATGGTGAATCAGTTTTTAATTAGTTACTGTTACAATTGCACCAAACTCTACGAATATTTAAAAATTTTTGACCAGGGCAGTAACCCTCCCCCTGTACTGGGCACTGGTGAGGCCACACCTCAAGATTTGAGTTCTGTTTTGGCCCCTCAAGACAAGTAAGTCCACTGAGGTGCTAGAGTGTGTCCAGGGAAGGGCAGTGGAGCTGGGAAAGGTTTGGAGCACAAATTTGATGAGGAGCAGCTGAAGGAGCCACAGAGAAAAAAACACCAAGAGGACAACTTATCACTCAACTGTCTGGAAGGTGGCAAGTTGGGGGCTGGTCTCCTCTCCCATGTGGGACAGAGGAAATGGCTTCAAGTTGTACCAGGCGAGGTTTAGATTAGGTATTAGAAAAAATTTCCTCATCAGAAGGGTTGTCTAGCACTGGAACAGGCTGCCCAGGGAAATGGTGGAGTCACCATCCCTGAAGGTATTTCAAAGACATGTACATGTGGCACTTAAGGACATGGTTTAGTGCTGGATTTGGCAGCGCTGGGTTCAAGAGTTGGACTTCATGATCTCAAAGGTCTTTTACAACCTAAATGCTTCCATGATATACAAAACTAGGTAAATGGTTGAATTACCTGTGACAATAAATAAACCTTTAATTGTTTCTTCTAGGACTTGCTGCTTGGCAAGCCTCCATTTGGTTCGAAGAGCCAGTTAGTACCCTCTGATGACTTAACCATTTTCCAGAAGCCAGCACGTGTTCTATGACTTATGTGACTCCTAATCAAACTATTTTTCTAATAGAACAAAAAGATTATAGCTACTTCTATAAAGAACATGTCTCTTACATTCCGTTCCACATGTGGGTAGTGGGAGTTGCAGCATATAAAGCATCTTTTACCTTCCATCCTCCAGCTGGAGAGCTCTCAGTCCTGCCAGTATGGCATCTTTATTTACTCGACTTAAATCATCTCCAAGAATAACCAGACATGATAGTCCTGTGTAAGTCATTGCTATGTGCCCACTATCATAGGGATGAGATATACCTGGACCCTAAAAAAGGAGAAAAAAATAGAAATTTTGAAACATCGCAAGAGCTTACACTACAGTAAATATTATTTTTTAAGGTAAGAGGTAAACAAATTACTTTTCCCTTTACTCATTATGGTTAAACTGAAGATATCCTGTCCAGCTTTCCTCACCAAACTCTGCTCAGCTTTCCTTATCAAACTAAGTTACTGCCTAACTCTGCTGCTCTTGTAAACACTTGGTCAGAAAAAAACTTTGACAAGAACTCCATTTGAGGAACAATTAAGGAAAAAAGAGGATGTCTTCACCTAAGTTTGTCCTGACACACCACTGGGATTAGCTTCCTGGCAGCTGGGTAAGCACTCTTAAACAACCTAACTCTGGAGGTCCCTCAGCAGAGATTTTACAACATCATGATCTACAAGGAGAAAGCAGTGTGAGAGATTATTAGTAATCTCTCTGTCAACTGAAGCAATACCAAATTAGCCACTTACCTACTTTGATCTCTATTTTAAAATAATAATTAGAGTCCAAACACAGTATTTATATACCAAATAATCACAGAAACATAGAATATCCTGAGTTGGAAAGGACTCACAAGGATCACTGAGAAGCAAAATTATAGTTAAAGGCTGAGTAGTCCCATAATACAACTCATAGAAATGGGAAAGGGATTGATACAGCTATGCTAAAACTACTACTTTTCTTTATGGTATTTTAAGGGCCCATCCTGGACTGTACTACTTCATGAAAACAGAAGCCACATATAACAAGATGACTGTGGATACCTGGGATGGTTCAGTTTGGAGCAACTGGAAGATAACTATTTTAAACACATAAAATTATGTCAATACTGAGTATTAGAGATAGATTTTTAAATGATATTTTACTAGCATTATTGCCTAATCAGTTGCAATTCTTATTTTGCAATTAATCCTAAAAACACAAGGAAAAAGCAGTATAAAACCAAGTTTAATGTTATGTTATGTGTAATTGGTATTTTTCATGCAAGTCACGCTTATTTCCAAAGCCAAAAGGCTTTTCTTCTAGTAAGAAACTGGGAGAAAAATTGTTATTACCCACTAGACAGCAAGAGACTGCTTTCACACAAGGGAACCAGAGACAATTGGGAAAGGGAGGCAGAAAACAGGGTGAATTGGGTTCAGCAACACTGAAAAAGCTATGTAACAGAGGAGAACAGGAGTGTATGTGCTGAGAGCTGCACCTCCTCTCCCTTTCTTCCAGTCCTGGACCCTCTCTTGAGGAGGCATCATGAATTTCAACAGCTCCCACTCCCATCCCTGTCTCCTACCCTACACATTAAATTGCTTTTGTTAAGTGGTCTCTATTGACCTCAGCTAATGCACTGGTGCAGAGTATGCTCCGAGAAGACAACAAAGGGAGTATGGCCAGGGTCTGTTCTCCATGCACTTTACCTTTTGTAAGAATTAGTCTGTAGGTCCCACAGGAAATAGATTTACTTGGATCTCAGAGATGGAGTAAACAGTTCTGTTCTGTTGGAATTACCACCATGTTCTTCACAATCTCAGCCTTTTTTAAAAGAATTAACACTTAAAAGATTTAAGCTGGGGGAAGCTTTCAAACATCTAAACTTGGCTCAGTGATGTGACAGTGTTCCCTACTATATCAATTAAAACAGCTATTAAAACATAACTCACGGCCACCAAAAATTCCCAGTGACCACTGCAGAGCCAAGAAACTCTCTCTCCTGCAGAAGCATGGGCAAGATCTCTTCAAACACTAATGAAGAATGCTACTAAACATGCACTAGCACTGGCACAGTCCCACTTTCAAGACAGGGTTCCTTCACCCAGGTGCCAATCCACACACAGAGCTAAGCGGTTTTGACACATTTGCACAGAGGTGTGTGCTGAGTGCTAAGTCCACCAAGCCAACACACCTGGTTACAGCCAAGAAGCATAATTATACTTTCAAAATATGCAAGTGTGTAGTTCTTGTATTTATGAAGATTCCTCAATGCAGGGAAGAATGATGCGCAGAACTCCACGATATCAGAAGGCTAAATAATTACTTTATTATACTATAATATACTATAACTATTTTACACTGTATTACACTAACAAGATCTATAGTAAACTGAAGAAACTCATGACTGACTGCTGACCAGACAGTCAACACAGCTTGACTGATAGGCTAATTAACACAAACAGTGTCCACCAGAATCCAATCAAGCAATCCCTTTAGGTAAATAATCTTCCAACACATTCCACAAGTCCAAAAACACAGGAACAGCTAATGAGATATAATGAGATAAGAATTGTTTTGGTAATTCTTTTCTCTGCTTTTCACCATTCAGAGGGCATGTGAATACCACATGTAGCTACCTAATTTCTAAATAAATGCCTACTCAACAGCTATTTAACAATCTATCTTTTGCATGCTTTGATGTATTTCACAACACATTTTGCAGGTGTTCAGTTGGTAGGGGTCTTCACTTGGACATGGGTAGCCTCAGCTCTAGAGGCATCTTTTTCATGTTCTTAAGTTTATTGAAAGTACAAGATTTTAGCTGTTGCCAAATAATTAGTGGCTAAATTCAAGGTGTCTCTGCTTCTGTAATCTCTTTAATAGTTTCAAAACTATTCTGCAAGACTTGTTAAGTTTCTCACTTCGTGGAACCACAAAATGGCCTGGGCTGGAAGGGACCTTAAGGTCATCTAGCTGCAACTCCCCTGCCATGGACAGACACTTTTCAGTAGACCATGTTTCACAGGACCCCTTAAAATATACAGAGATGCCTGCTTAAAATAAAAAATATTAGTACAGAGATATTTTGGCCCAGGCTTACCTGGGTCTTTATAGTACTTATTTTTATCTTACATTTACTTTTATATTCTATTTATTGTTATCTTTTCTGTGATTCACTCTGCAAAATATTTATAACTATTCATCTTTCACCAGTATCAGTGTTGCAGCCTTGAGAAAATACAATGTTGTGTCAGGAACACAAAAGATATCTTTCTTCCCCCGAAGTGAAAGGACATGTTAATTACCACAATCTTACATAAAAGTTGCAGCTATTGAAAACAAAATTCTGATTCACGATGCTTTCAACATAGTAAAATTTAATCACAACACTTTAAACATACTGAAAATACCTAGGCCTACCTGAAACTTTGAGGAGGCTGTTTAGCCCTAAATTAAAAAGGTAGTTTAAACTGCAGTAACAGCAAATCTGAGACACTTCAAAATATGGGGCCATTTCAGTATAAAATTATTTTCTAATTCTAAAAGCAATCATGTTTTGAATGTGAAGCTAGAGGAGTCACTCTTAGCATTCATTCACAGTTAAGACTGCTACAGTTCATGAGGGCTGTGCTGTGAGTTGGTGAAGTGGATATGGTTTTGTTTCACTTTTGCTTTTGTCCCAAAAAGATGCAAACACACTGCTGTCAAACACCTCAAAGGCAACAGCTAAAAAATCACAACTCCCAAATCAAACCCAAATAACCTGCTCTTGAGAGATTTAGTAAAGCTGGATATGCTAACATAACTTTCATTTTTTTCTATTAGTTTGAAGGGCCCCTACTGACTGAATAGATTTGGCTATCACTTTCTTAAGAGCTCAAGAATGAAATCACTGTAGTGGCATGTAATAGATAGCAAATGTCCATGCAAATCCAAAATGCTTACAGACTTTTTCAGAAAGTATTTTTTATGGCAGACTTAACAGAACACTTTTAAATAATGAAAAAAGAAAAATGACTTGACCATAAACACATCCCAGAGTCATGGCAGTGAATTTCTAACTCTTTTTTTTCTGAATTATTTCAGGACATTTCAGGTAACAGTGCTGGAAATGCTTTAAACCTTTATCTGCCAATAAATCAAACAGATACAATCCTTCAAATGCAGATACAATGAAGAAAGTACTGCAATGCTTGAATAAAAACCTCACCCATGTGCAAACAATTTTCTAGAGATAGTGACCTTGTAGCTAATTTCTACAAGTAACTTGATTCCACTCCTTTATCTCATATGTACAGTGGCCAACACATTCTAAGACACCAGTGGACAGCAACATATTTCCAGTAAAGATAATATTTCAGCATGAAGCATTTACTATTGGAAGGCAAGAATTAAATTAAAACACCAGAAAGTGCTGGGAGGAGAAAACAATGCTCTGCCAATCTTACAGACTTTTTGACTTTATGGCCCTTTACAAGATCTCAGAACTATGTCCAGAATAAACTCTTCTAGCTTCATACACTGGGGAGGATTTGAAAAAGGCTTCCAAAAGTATGCACTATTTAAAATACTACACTGTACAGCTGCTAAAGGTACAATATAACTGGAAAATAAAAGTAGAGGCCAGTGTGCAGGAAGGACAGAAGAAGTACAGTAGTTCTATCCTGTGTTCGAGAGCGAATCAAATTGTACTGAAAAGTGGATGAAAAAATCTGTGAAAGCACTAAACTAGCCTCTGCTAACCTCATTTCTGTCTTTTATTAAAAGCATTTTCTTTTCACATGGAAGAACTCTCTTGAACTGGGCTTCAAAGCATTTGCTCTCATTGTCATGACAAACAGGGATGAACAGACGTGCCTAAGTCTGGGTGGTATCAGGTGCAGTCAAATATGAATGATTCAACACAGGAAGGGAAATATAGTTGCAGACACTCACTTTGGAAGAAACATCCAGGCCCAGTCTATTAATACATGCCTCCCTGGCTGGTGTCACTGCCAAGATTTTAGGTGGTTTTTTGACAGTGGGATGGCCTACATGGCACCAGACACACTGGCAGCATCAGATGGGATTCACTTTTCTCAAAGGACCTGGACAAGCTCCAGAAGTGGGTCATGAGAAATTCATGAGATTTAACAAGACCAAGTGCAAGGTGCTACACCCAGGTCAGGACAACCCCAGACTGGGAGGGTACAGACTGGGAGAGAAGAGAAGTCATGGAGAGCAAAGGGCTTGGGGGTGCTGGTGGCTGAGAGGCTGACCTGGCCCTGGGCAGCCACAGCCCAGAGAGCCAAACATGCCCTGGGCTGTGTCCAAAGCAGCGTGGGCAGCAGGGCAGGGAGGGGATTCTGCTCTCCTCTGGTGAGACCCCATGTGGAATGCTGTGTTCAGGCCTGGGGTCTTCAGCACAGGGGGCACAGGAACCTGTTGGGACACATTCAGAGGAGACCACTAAGTTCATTAGAGGGCTGAGGCACCTCTCCTATAAAAAAAGGCTATGAGAGTTGGGATTTGTCAGCCTGGAAAAGAGGAGGCTTTGAGGTGACTTAATTGTGGCCTTCCAGATCCTGAAAGAACCCTACAAGAATGATGGAGAGAGACTTTTTACCAAAGCATGCAGTGACAGGACAAGGAGAATGGCTTCAAAATGAAAGAGGACAGGTTTAGATCACGTACTAGGAAGAAATTCTTAACTGTGAGGGTGGTGAGGCATTGGAACAGACTGTCCAGAGCTGTGGAATCCCCATCCTGGAAGCATCCAAGGCCAGGCTGAATGAGATGCTGAGCAATCTGTCTAGTGTAAGGTGTCCTTGCCTGCAGCAAGGGGATAGGAGCTAGATGATCTTAAGGGCCCTTTCCAGCCTGAACCTTTCTGTGATAGCAAAGAACAGCATGTTCTGCACCACTTAATTAGGGCTATTCTGGCCAGCTTCTCTAACTCATGACAATTCTTTAGCTAGATAAGTTTTTCTTTGTTAGGAGAAGACCAGAGAAGGAAGAGACTGCACTGAGATAAGCCATAATTTGTGTGCCAGTTTCTTCACTGCTGTGAGAATTTAAGTTCTAGGTATCATTTTAGAATGTTTCTTATACACGTTTCTTAAAAGTTCTGCAAACATTTCAGTATTAACAGTACAAAATTCCCTGCTGTCCAGACATTCTGTAATTATGCAGTTAATATCATAGAAAAGACACAAGATAATTTATTGCCTAATTGAAAACATTTCACATACACATTCTTAACTGACCTTAGAGGGATTGAATGGCATCCCTAAATATGAAGAACCTCTGAATCCACAGCGATTCATATTTGATCCTGGAAAAGATTAAAACAATACTCAACTAACTTGTTTTGTTGAAACATTTATTATAAACTGTAATTATCTAATGAGATCAAGACCCATTAGTTCAACACTATTCACAGGCTTAATAAAGTGTGCATGTGTCTCTCATTTCCCAACCTTAGTTTGGTATCTTTCTCATTAACAAAAAAAAAAAAAAGAAAATTACAAGCAAACTTAACTTACTTATTGCTGTAGTGACAAAACACAAAGCATCAGATTTTTAATGTTTTTTTAATTTGGTGGAAATACAGTTTGTGTCACCACAGACTTGTCTTCCATGCTCACAAGAAAAAAAGAGAAAAGGACTGCTCCCTGGGAAAATGGCCAGAGTTAACATATTTTTTTTGTTCCTGTCTGGATTCTTGCCTGGTAATACCATCTGTTCCCAAGCAGAACTGTTTCAAGATTCTTCACAACACGTTCAAGGATAAACAATTCGCAGTTTTAAGCACATTGTAGCTATCAAACATTTCTGTCAGTGATACAGTGTAATTTGTTTCAAACGCGTCACAATACCTGAGCACGTGGCACAAAGAACCATGAACCAAACGCTGTCAGGAGTTTAAGCACAGCTTTGCAGGACTCAGTCTTGCTTTTGCATGGCAAAACCTCAGTTTAATGGTCAATGTCTGAAACTAAAAATCTAATGAATGCCACAGTCAAACAGCAGCTGCTTGTTCTTAAATACTATTGACCTCTTTTAAGTTATTCAGCCTTTAAGCTAAAAATCCTCATGGATATTAGAGAAAATTGCCTCAGAATAAATAAGAAGGAAGAGTTATAAAGCTGAAAGCTCTAAGCAACATCACTATGCAATGTGGCCCACAAGCTCTGGTATAATTTAGCAGCATATTATCTTCTAATTCTAAACATACTCTGCTTATATGCAAAATTTAAACTTGAAAGGTTTTGTTAGCTTAAGAATTTCTACTTGGCCTGAAGTATGCAAGTTTCTCTGCCAGACAAGTCTTTGGAGCTAACTGACACAGAGTGAAACACCTGCAATTCTCCACTTCCTCCACAGCTCAGTCAAAAGTACTTCTTAATGATTCTACGCATGTAACAAAAGCAACTTCAGCCTGCTTAAAAGCTGGTGTGCCATAGTCTGATCCACACAGAGGAAACAAAAAGAAAAAAATAATATCTGTTTTATTTTATTAAAATATAAACATTCTTAGCAGAGAACATTTGTCTATTCACTTGCAGAGTCAAAAACTTGCAAGTCTTTGACTTCCTTCCACCTCAGCCTCTGGAAAGCATAAAAAATTAAATGAGTCTTAAAGACTAATCTAAGGTCCCAAAGAACACTGCCCAAAAAAGCATCACAACTTCAAAAATTACACAATGTGAACAAATCAGAAAGAGAAGACCTAGAATTCTTGCCTGGTAAGTTCCAGATTTCCTAGGTGACATCGTGGGAGGGGGGAAAAATCACATTCACGTTCATTTTCAGTAAAAATGAACCTGTGTCTTAAGTGCTTAGTAAACCAGAACCCTCACTTTGAAATGATACTGGTAGGGAAACCCTTTACCTAGAAAAGAGATATTATGCTACTAACACAGCTATTCTGGCCTACTGCAAAGGACACATGCTGCAATGAAGACAGCTCTGCAGCTGAACCAGAACTCAGCTGACAGCTGACTGATGAAAGGATTCACCCCAGAAATACTAATCCCCATCACTGGCCTTGTGGAGTGTAGCTTATAATTCATTATCAAGGTAGAAATGGCAGCATGAAACCCAAGCTTGTGTGCTGTTGGTGGGTCAGTCTGATCCCCTTCTGAGTTCACAGATGCTATACAAATAGATTAAAAATAAAGTACATTAATGAAATCATGACGCACTATTCTCTTTAGATGTTCAATTTTCATTTAGTATTTCAAAACCTTTCTTCTACTACTGAACTTTTATCAACTAGAAAACAGCATTCACAATTTTAAAATTTTATTTCAAGTTGGATTTTTAACTGTATTGCTATGAATTTAAAAATCTATTTTGACACTTTTTGTCAGTACTTCTCATCTCCCACTCCAACCTTCATACACTGGCTCCTAGGAAAAAGAGAAGACCAGCATGCCCTTTTAGGAAAACTTTAGGGCAAACTTTGCAGGGAATTTGATCATCTCCCCCCTTAAATGCATTAATGTGCTTGAATAGATGCTTCCTAGACTATTACAAGGGAGTTGCTAAATCTCTAGTCACAGCATATGAAGTAAAAAAATAGAATTTTGAGTTGATAAAGGAAGCATTAAAACAGGAAGTGAAAACAGCTTGTTTTTAACCACATGACTCTGGAACATGATGCAGCATCTCAAAATGGTTTTTTAGCATCCTGTGAGCATACTGGTTGAAAATCAAGTGAAAACCAAAGGCAAGTTACAGGAAATTACTGTCTTTCAGTTTATGAAAGAAACTTTACAAAGTGAAATTTCATCTTCTGTAAAGTTGGCTTTACTATTTTATTGCAATTTACTTGTACTTCTTGTTTTATGTAATAGCTTAGTATTGCTAATCAAACTCTTCACTTTCCTGAACCAAAAATGGGCTGTCAGAATCAGAAACGGAATTAAAAACAAAACAGAAACAAATTAAAAGGCCGTGATCGCAGCCCATGTCCCTTGGGGAAAAGCTGCTGGAGTGGCCAGTTCAGCTGCAGCAGAGTTTGCTGCGCCCCATCTTCGCTGCAGCTGAGAAATGGTTCCACCTGGTGTTCACTTCCACCACCAGCCTTGCTCAGCCACCTCCTACAGCAGCTGCAGACAGAGCAAAAAGTAACAAATACTTCATAAACTGCTGTGTGACCATTTGTGGTGGTTTTGAAAACTGAAAAAACACACCTGGAAAAATGTTTCACATTTGACAACTAAAGAAAATGGACCCTTTTCCAAAACCAAGAGACTCCAATGCCTAAATCAAGAGCTGAAACTTTCCTGTGAAGAAAAAGATGTTACTTGTGCGTCCTTAAACCAGAAAATCCTTAAGATATGTAAAAGAGCTTCAAGTGATGACCACAGACAACTTATCCTGTGAGGTCTTTTTTTACAGACAGGGAATTTTTGTTATTTATATTTTATGGAATTTGTTATTTATATTGCATGGAAGAATTGATAAACTTTTACCACTAATTTTTAACATTCAGATTATCCATGCATTCCTCTGGCTGCAGGACTAGTCTCCTTTTGCTAACTACTTTACACACATTACTAAAATAATATATTTTAAAAATCACAGCTTTAATCATGATTCAGTCCATATATCCAGATAAAAGTAAGCATAAGCTCTTCTCACTGAACTAGAGCTTGTAATTGCTCCTGTAAATCAAAGCACTAGAGGATGTCACTAAATGCAAAGTTCCATTCTCTAAAATGTCCATCATACATATAGATAAACACTTCAAATGCAGCCATAAAAGCAAGTTGTGCTGGAAGAAAATTTGCATTTTTGCTCAAGAAACTCATGATCAGAAAGCTCACATGTATTGATGATTTCAAAAAAGTCAATGTCATCTTATACATTTTTTTGAGTACTGCCACATAAGAAGAAAGAATCATTAATACCAATCTGAATTTAGACTTTGATAGAAGTAAGTTTTAGGTCTGTCATTTATCATACTGGTTTTCAGTGTAGTATCCATGGGTCCTGATGATTCAGACCAATAAATAACATATGTTTTGTTATTCCTTTTGGTTCCATTCTTTTAGTACAGCAAAGCTAGTGAAGCATCCAGCCGTCAAAAAGTACAATTTTCTTCCTTCTCCCATAGTGGGCTGGCACTGGCGCTCCCAATCAACAAGAGTTCACCAATGCAACACAAAGCTAACCTTCTGTGAGATAAATAAATGCGTGTTTTTCTGCAACTTCAGCAAGCTCTCAAGCAGGGTCAAACAAATGCCACTGTTCCTATGGGGGAGGATGGTAAATGAATATGGCCAAGCAGTGTGCTTCCACTGTGTAATTAGATTACCTGAGTACAAAGTTCTGGATTCACTCTCTTTTAAAAGTGCTGAACTGGCCCTGAATGTGACTTGCAAGAAACTGGAATATATCTTTCTTAAATTGTATGAGTTGCACTTTAGTTAGTTAAAATAAACTTGAAATAGCTCTGTCAAGGAGCTGCACTATGAGAGGAAAAACAGTAAAACACTGACATGATCTTAAGAACAAGCAACTAGCTAAAAGAGGGTGCTTTGTCAACCCTTTCCCAATTTCACTAACACTTCAAAAAGTAGTGTTTTAATCTAAAAATGTATCATTTCGGCAATGCTTGTAAAAGAACATTACCCTCCACAAAATTAAAAAAGAAAAAAGCAATTTTTAAGATTTCAACTTCTTTCTAAGAAGAAACATAGTTAGCTCTTCTTGCAGCGACCACACAAAGAAAACAAAACCACAGTAGCTATGCAACTAAGTAAAGCACTCACTAAAAGGGAAGGAAAGGTAACAGTGGCCAAAATCAAAGATAAAGCCAAACTATTTAGCATGAGTTACAGAAGACGGGGACCCTTCAAACAAGCAGAAGGCAGCAGTAAGTGGAAGCATTCAGCTAAGTATGTGTTTCTGTGTGAGGCTCAGTTTGCACATGCGATGTGTTGCCATTCCCTCCTAATTAGAAGTGGTATTGAGCCAGCTTCTGGAAGAGTTGAACTAAACTTATGGTACCAAAAAGACATTTTCTGTTTGAATCACAGCTACAATAAACCCACAGAAGAATATAGTCTATCCTGACAGATTCTAATCTTCAGCTTCCTCATGTGCATTTTGATTAGGCTGACAGAGCATATGTTTGCCTTCTTACTCAGTAGATCAAGATCTCAACATTAGTGTGTTTTAGTTTCAAAACTACAAACCTCTGAAGTGAAGCTGTCACTAGCCATCAGCCATACTACATATCAGTAAATACAAACATGTCACTTAAGACTATCACAGGATATTGAGAGACTTTTATCTAAGAAGCGCTCTAAACCACCAAATTCTGAATTTTCTAGCAGGTTCTGTATCACTCTGCTGTAGTGGGTTGACTCCAAGCAGCAGCTGAGACAAGAAAACAGAGATGAAGAGAAGACTCAGAGAGTGAGACAGAGACAGTTTGATAGGTGAAGCAGAAGTTGTGGGTGCACAACAAAGCAAAGTAGGAATTCATTTACTACTTCCCATCAGCTGGGCCGGTATACAGTCACTTCCCAGAAAGCAGGGCCTCAGCAAGTGTATGGGTTACTCAGGAAGACAAATGCCAGAACCATGAATATTGCCCTCTTTCTCCTTCTCTTCCCAAGTTTTTATTTTTTTTTTTTTCTGAAAATGATGCTAGATGCTATGGAGTGTCCCTCTGGATGGTCCTGAGGTCAGCCTGGGTCAGCTGTCCTGGCTGTGTCCCCTGAGGTATCTGCCCTTGGAAAAGGAGTGCAGAGGAGGCAAAAAGAGCTAGCCCTGACTAGCACTGCTCAGCAATAGCTGAAAGACTAAAACACTCTTTTGGTACCAGGCTCAGAACACAGCAGATTAGAGGCTACTGTAAAAAAAATTAATTCTAGGCCAGCCAGTGCACCCACTATAACAGTTATTGATAAAAACAAACAGATACTAAGTTTGTGGAGCACCAACTACTCTGTCTCCCATCCACTGGAAAGAAGACTCTAAGGCAGCAGTAGTTTTCAAAATAATATGAATTTACCCTCTTAAAAAATGCTTTAAATAAAAATCAATTTAAGTGCTATGCATAAAGAAACCTTTGGCAGGACAAACATGAAAAGCAAAGAAATTTATTTTCTAATAAGAATTAAAGGAATTCTCTTTTTGACTGATACCAAATTTTAGAAATTCAACCACTGATGCAATTTTTAAAAATCAATATTCCAGGGAAAGAGACATTTATCGGAATGCATGAAAAAAAAATGCTGCAATAGCATGTTTCTTTAAAAGTAAAACATTGTGTTTTCTTGGTTTTGGTTTTCTTTTTTATTAGATCTGGACAGATTCCAATCCATCAAGCTAGGAATCTCCTCTTAAACTAGAGACGCGCAAGCACTTTGAAACCAAAAACTTCAGACTTCAGTGCTGTAGCCTACCACAGTTTAGCCACTTCTCCAAAGAGGCCGAAAGAGGGAGTAGGAGCTCTGCTGCTGGGAGGCTGCCAAGTAACAAGCATTGCACTCACTCAGGATTATAAACCAGAGAGCCGATACATTTTACTGGAAGTAGACATTACCAGAGTGTAGGTGTTTCCTTCTTCACATTTAGTCATTCAGTATCTAGCCTGCTGCTATCAGCATCATTTACATTTTGCACTTTCTATTGCACATTTTGTCCAACAGAAAAAGGAAAAACAAATGATGCTGAAGTTTTAGCGGTCAAGTGACCAGATAAAAGCAGTGTTATTACCAAAAGCATAGGAAGAACAAGGGCAGCTTGTTCTTCTAGTGAAAAGCAGATTTATTACTTGGAAAGCACAGAGTGCACTGCCAAAAGTGCCCTCTCCAAAACTCCTCTCAGTTTTGAGGGGATGATTGCTAGAAAAAGAAGGAGCACATCTCTGCCAAATTGTCAGCCTGCACGTCTGCACATTTATATTTTTACTGCCCTCCCTAGGAGGCTCCAGACAATGGCAATATTCTAAACACTGACCAGGTAGAATCCCCAGAGAACTAGTGCATACTATCAAAGACAAACAACCAAACAGAAATGCCTGTTCTGATCTCTCCTCTTGCAAACTTCCCTCTTCTTTTGCAATTAAATCCTGAAGACTGGTATAAAAGTCACAAAGTGAGCAACTCCTAGAAACAAAGCATGTACACTGGGGAAAGATTTCTTAACAGTAAGGCACAGGAACCTTCTAATCATTAAAAAACTTTGTAGGATTTTTTATATAATCCAAACTCCTATTTTTCAAAAATCAATCCTGGAAGGCAATATGAGAAACAACAAATCCATCAAAACTAGTTCCTGTGGTGGATCGGATGGTTTCTAAATCTCCAGAGTAAGAAAAAGGATTTTTTTTATTACCGTAAAAATAAAGCATCAGCAGTCCTGACTTCCATATGCTTATTTCATAAAACTAATTTTAGACACCTAATTTGTTGTATTTAGAGACCCTATTTGCTGTATATAATTAGAATAAATAACAGAAGAAAACACTGAATTTTCTGCCTATATCCATCCAAAGTACATGGATGGATGTACGAAATGATTTTACAGACAGGCAACTGGAGAGAGCAGCAGCCTGGAGCCATGCCCACAGCAGCATTTAACACGCCAGCCCCCTCTGTCACAGAGCAGCGGTGCCGCCCCTACGCGTCCCTCCTTCCTTCCCAGCCCTCGTAGGGCTGACAGCCATTCCCCTGGGCGGCCACACAAAAAACTGCCAACAACAACTAGCCCACAGGAACAGCACCTCCCTAACCTCTGTCCAGCCAACCAGGAAAGGGACATTCCTGCGAGTTCCCTTGCCAGCTTTTCTGCTATGCACCTGCCATTCTGAGGACAGCTGGGATTCAGCAGCAGCATTATTCCTTCTCAAAACCTAGGGTAAATTCAACCCTCACAGATCTAAGGAACATCAGGCAGGGACTGTGTTTATCCTTTTTGCTTCTTACTCTTACACCTCCAAATCCCCAAAAGCTGTTGTAAAAAACCACACCTGTGCTCACAGCTCCTGGCATTGAATTGGAAGTCAATATAATCACTATTACACTTGTAATACTTTTAAAACAAATGCATTTCTTTTAGAAGCAGGTGAAAAGCAGGTGAAACATTCCTCTGAAATATCCAAAGTTACATATATATATATATAAAAAAACCCAAATAACTTTATTATACTATTTTCTACTGGCTGATCTTCAAATTAATTTCGGCTTTTTCTAGCTTTATTACTTGTGAGGGATCTATACCCAAGATCTGCTAAACATCACTACCTGAAATTATCAGGACTGTACTTCAGGAAGGTCAACCTTGTATTTTATAAAAACAAGAGTCATCCACTATTCCCCAAGTAAAAAGCAAAAGTAAAAATGTTAATATCAATTAAAAAAAAACTAAAAACTCACTCACTGTCTTCTGTGGGAAGGACCTGCAGGGAATAAATCCATTCTATTATATCATCTTTGTTCACCACATCTAAGGAATCCAACATATCCAGACCAGAGAGTGCGAAAAATGCAATTGTCAACCTAAAAGAAAAAGATAAGACTTACACTTCCCACCATAAATATCATGGGGAAATTAACAAACGGTTGCAGCAACAGACACATCTATGAATTCTCAGCCTTTGACAGTGGTGCAACACAGAGCCTAGCTTAGAATACATGAAAGTCATCTACTGGACAAAATAATGTTCTTTGTATTGAAAACATTTCTCTGCCTCATCAAGTTTTTTCACATAAGCTGTCCCTCCTTTTATATAATAATGATATGTCAATTAAAAATTTATGTAAGGGCCTGTTTACCCAAAAGAAAACCCCAACAAAACAACCCACTAAGAAGTAAACTAGGTTATGATATTAACATATTGAGCACTAGTTCTCTGTGAAGAATTCTTACATGAACAATTCCCTAAACATGCATTAGGCAGATATGCAAGGTAACCTTTAACTATAGGAAGCTGCGTCTTATTGTGTCTCAAACCCAATTTCAGATGTCAATGTCAAACAGCAAAGCCTACTTTGTAAGCTAACAAAGCATAAATAGGCATATAGAATGAATTAACATCTAGAGGTACTTATTTCTGGTCCCTGGGTGTAAAGCAGCCTAGATGACTACCTCACTTAAACATCTAAAATTAAGCACGTCACATTCAAGTATCCCACAGAGCAGTGGAGTAGCTGGCATGCTGAATGTCCCTCTTTCCTACAACTTGTTTTCCTCCATGAATGCGTGCTATCATGCCTGCTAATTAACACCTTCTTTACTGGGCTTGTTTTAACTCAAACCATTGCAGCCATCGGTGGCATGGCCCTCCAGCAATGCATTACTCACTCTGACAGAGCACCAAAGCAACAGCACTGGGTTAGGAACTTGGGAGCACTCACTGTGAGAGAAAACGCTCTTGTAATGGTACCTTGGATGTTCTGACTCACTGAAATTAGCTGGATGTTTATTTTGCCACCCACACTTGTCTTACCCTTCTCGAAATTCTTGCTCTCCATACACCAGATAAGATGATGGATTGTGAAACAACTGCTACACATGCAGAAACCAAAATTCAGTATGCAAAGGAAAGCCAACAGTTAATACCAACTTTCCTTACAAGATTAAGCTGCAATTCGCATTTACCTCACAAACTGGTGAGCCACCTTGGCCAGAGGTTGGCACCTCTGAGGAGACAGATGTGGACAGGAGCCGCCACAGCCATTTAATGTCTGCATGAGGTTCTGCATCAGAACCACAAACAGTAAGACCATGTGAGTCAGCCCGAAGCACACATCCAAAGGAATTATTCTAATTAAAACACAGCAGCCAAATGGCAACGCAGCAGATGTTAATCTCAATACAGTGGCACAACCTCCTAAGGTGACATTCCTACCAGCAGGCTAGTAAAATATGTATATTTGCTGTCATTATTTCAAATAAATTTTGAGTAGAGAAAGCCAGAAAAAGTATATTGCACACAAAATACTCTATGTAGAACAAGAGTATATTTTAACACTTCTGATGACTAAGAAATTGTTTTTCAAAGTGTAAAATGAACACTTCAAGGCTTATATCAACTTTTCCCATCGATCAGATTTCTGTTTAACCCAGAATTTGACCCTGGATAATAAATAACTAACAAAAAAAAAATCACTACTTTTATTTAAAAAAACAAGGAATTTACTGCTGAGCTACAATAAACTATTTCTTTGAAACTGCCTGTATGTTCTGATTTTCATGAACACAGACAATCTTTTACTAGAGCTATTAAAAAGACATTTTCACTCCATCTTACCCAGCAAAGTTACTTCCAATGAGGCACAAACATGCCAACATTCACACTAGAAACTGCTGCAAAGTCCAAAACCACAAGGCTATACATACAGCACAGACAGCAAATCTCATCTACAGTTGAAAAGGCATGTGTCAGATATATGAACTTAAAAAGTAGTTTTCAGTATAGTTAGGGTTCAGCTCATTTATTCAGAGTTGACTGTCTGTCTCCAGCTTTACTAAAGAACAGCCTGTAGTGTGATGGAATTTATTTATGGTAGGCAAGAGTGTCTGGCAGCACTGGTCACACACAGGTTGCAATACAGCTGTTTAGGTCCTGCATCTTTTCTCCATACGCTATCCTCCCTCACAGAAAATTAACAGACATATGTCCTAGCAAGAGCAACTCTTAGCAGCACCTCAGGTGACAGACACATGCCAAGAAGTGTAAAACTTTATCTATAGCCATTTCCACAGAGGACCGCCACCAGGACACTTTGGATGGCAGATTCAGACCCCTTTGTCTTCAAGCGTGGACAAAGACTACAGTTTTACAGAAGAATTCAAAAAGCATTGGAAGTGACAAATTTGAGAAACTGATTGTGCTACAAAGAGCACCAGGAAGTACCAGAATCTTAAAGACTTCAGAGACCAGAAAGTTGCATTTTCCTGCAAAACCTCAGAGTGCTGACAATCAATGTGTATGAAACACCATCAATCAGAATGTTTAAAAACTACTCTTGCGGCAGCTACTGTTGCATGTGAGTAACTAGAGATAAAAATAATTATAAAGGGTTTTGAGGCAAGAAGTTGAGTACAGAACATGAAATGAATTTTCTTTAATCTCCGTTATTGTTTGACAATCGACAGCTTAAGCTGGAATGCACCATCACAGTGAGGAAAATTCCTCTACCATCCTTGTCTGGTGACAACAAACACAGTTTTCTACTGCAGTGCAGTGAAAAAAAAATCTGACAAATTACTTTATTTATTTATTTAACACATCTCTCTTTAATTTAGTTGTTTCCCCATCTAACTCAAAATAGAACAACTCCAATTCAGGAACAGGGGAAATATAAATAAAAGGGTAACAGAATTTCTTTCTGCAGCTGAATCAGCTCCAGAGGTTTGCTGAACTCAGTGACCTTGAACTTGGCAAGAAGGGAAACTTAATACCCTTGAAATCAAGCTGGAAATTATGCATTTGTGGTTCAATCTCCCAATCAGAATCTGTCAACAGACAGGTGTGCAGCCCTGCAGAACACGTCTCATTGTCAAGGGCCTCTGGAGATCATTTGTCCCACTTTTAGAACACAGGGCCTCAGAGCAGATGACCCAGGATCCTGAGAAGCCACATCCTCAAGGGTGACTCCATCACTTCAACAGGCAAGCTTTTTATGGTTAACTCTTCTAACAGTGAAGGACATTCTTCTACAGCCACACAATTCTCCCCCAAGTACGTCATTCTCACAGCCTCCTGCCCCGTCACCATGATCCCTTGCTAACAGCACACCTCCATCTTTCTTTGGAAGTAACTTCTCACTCATGGAAGACGGTGATTAGGTTCCTCCTTCTCTAGGCTGAAGACATCCCACTTCTTTAACTCTTTTCAAATGTCAGTGGGGCTAAGGTAAGCTATTTGTGTTATTGCTCTAGCACATCTGCATGCTGTGGTCATTTTAAGGCCTATACACAGTTAGGCATAGGATGCCTAGACTTCCCTTTGCTGTCACCTACAATAAATGAGAAAGCAGACTGAAACACCAACTATTTTTTAATGAATAAATGATCTACCGCTCTGCAATCAAAATGTCACAAAATTACAGAACAGCTGGGGGTGGAAAGCACCTCTGGAGATCATCTCATACAACCCCCTTCTCCTAATGCAGGTTTACCCAGAGCAGTTTTTACAGGATTGTGTCCAGGCAGGTTTTGAATATCTCCAGGAAGATAACTCCACAACCTCCCTGGGCAGTCTGTTTCAGTGATCAGCCCAGTATGAGGAAGTTTTTCTCCACAGAGATGGACCTTCCTGTGTTTCTGTCTGCTGCCCTTTGCCCTGTCACAGGGACCACTTAGAGAGTCTGGCCCCATGCTCTCAGCACCCACCCTTTAACACACTTGAACGCATTGGTAAGACCCTCTCTCAGTCATCCCTTTTTGAGGCTGAACAGGTCCAGCTCACCCAACCTTTCCTCACAGGACAGATGCTCCAGTCCCTTAACCATCTTCTAAGCCTTCTGCTGGCCCCTCTCCAGTAGTTCCACTTCTAACTTTTCAATATAAAGTTATATTATTTCACACACAGTTCAGCGCTACTTGTTCTAGTCCTTACATGTTTATGCCCAGTGTTTGTGCTCTCAGCCAAAATAAAGCAGGATGACCTGATCAAAGCCATGGAACTTGCTGCACAGACATTATAAAGTGGAAAGAATTTTACTATTTTATTGGCTGAATAAGATTATAAAACCATCTACTTGTCTCCAATATTTTACCAAGTGCAGCTTGATAATCACATTACGGTATTCTTACGCTTCCGAGGTAAGAATATCAAATAAAGACATTCTGAAGCCATTAGAGGAACAAATGCTGCTCCAATTCAAAGTGAGGAACATATTTCACTAGTATTTTCTCTTTTATACTAGGTAATGAAAACTTAAAAATATTTGTTACATGAAGAAGAGTCTCCTGCGTGCCGAAGCTTAGGTGATTTATTTTAAAATGGCTTCCAGGGCAGATTAAGAGAGTGAAGCACTAGATTTAAAACAGATTAGAAGGATCAACAAGTCTTCCCTCGTGGATGTCAAGCAGTTTACGCGAGCGATGACTACACCCCTACATTAACACGTATTTTTTGGGAGCCGTCTGCTCGTGGGCAGATTTATAGGGATGTTTGTCCTCCCGGCCGGGAGACACGGCAGCGCTCCGGGAGAGGCTCCCCGGCACCGCGACCGCCCGGCGGGAGGGGAGCGCGGCCGGGCCGGGCCGGGGGCGCCGGGCGGACACGGCGGCGCCCGTCCCGCTGCTACCTGCTGGTCTCCAGGGACGAGTAGCGCTCGGGCAGGATCTGCAGGCACCGCTGGAAGAAGCGCACGTGCCGCTCCCGCAGGAAGTCCAGCCGCTCCGGCTCCCCCGGGCACGGCGCCGCCGCCGCCATCTCCATCTCGCCGCTGCTGCCCGCGCCCGGCGCGCCCGGATCGCGTCAGCAGCGGCGCCCGCCCCGGGGCGGGGAAGCGGAAGGGGGAAGCAGCGGGAAAGAGAAGGGGAAGGGAAAGGAAGGACAGGGGGAAAGGGAACGGGGAGGGGAAAGGGAAGGGACGCCTCAGTGCACTGCGGCGGGGGCCGGCGTGGCCACCCCACGCTTAAGGGGCCGCCACAACCAGCTGCGGGGAAAACGCGCTTTTAATGCCAAAGGACATCACAGCCGGCCGGTCTGGCAGCCGGCGTGTCAAACGCGACATTCGCAAAAGACAGAGGTAATACACGCCATGGGTCAGGCCGGCTCTGTGCCGGGAAGTGCCGGCTGCTGCTCCGTACTGCGGCTGGGACGGGCTGGTGCGCAGCTAGGACCCTCCTCTCCAGGCTGGGACAGCTCTGACAAGAAAACAGAAAGGCTTAAAATATAAAAGTGCACTTGTGTCATGCTGCACATCCATCGGTCCCCTCCTCACCTCTGAGAAACACGCAACAGCGGTTCTGCAGCTGCTGGTGCCATCTCTTGACTGCGTTCCTCCCGGCCCTTGGAAGGTCTGTTCAACCTGGATCGGTCTCTGGTCACCCGAACCTCGACCTCAGAGTGAAACAAACAACCAAAAATAATTAGCCTCTTTCGTTCTTCACAAAAGGAGTTCCATGACGCTCATTGGGTCTTCACTGTAGAAGACAGTGACACCACTTGCTCACATTAAATTTTAGTAATTTAAAAGGTTGAACTCTTTTTAAACCCAGTATATGCAAAATGCTTCTGGGAGACAGCCTACTTATTTAAGTAATGGTAGAAAACTATATGAAAAATGAAAGCCACCACCCATACTGGAGCTCACTTTTATAAGCCTTACCCAGTGAAATACTACTCTGAGAGACATAAATTCTAGGAATTTTTCCCCATTTTTTTTTAAACAGGAACAACTATGCCTACTGCAATTCTGTCTACTGATAACAAGGCATGACTTTTTGTTTTCCTTTATCAACTAGTTAAATAATTTAAAACAATTGCCTTTCATATCAATTAAAAGAAAGTCTGCTTAAACCACCAAGATGCACTCATCTCTGGTTAAAACAAACAAAAAGTTACCTTCTCTCTAAACTTTGCCAATCTTTTTTCTTTCTCCTGTTTCTCTATTTCTTTAGTGTGTTTCTGTAGAACCCTTAGCTCCAGTTTATGTAGATCCTGAAACACAATGAGTGAAAAAGCAAACTTTTCTTTCTAAGTAAGACAAATGATGTAAAAAAGTAGATGCAGCCTTTTCACAGCTTTTTTTTGTTTTATTTTTGGTTAGTTTTTTGTTTGTTTTTGTTTTGAAATTATTGTAATAGCAAAAAATAAGGTTTCACTAGGTAGCTACATGCTATAGCTTGTCTTGCACAAACAAATTATAGTTGCGTGGCTTGGAAATTAAAAAGTAGTAGCTCATACTCTGTTTATAAAACTTCAGTATGAATGCTGACAGTAATACCAACTTTCCAGTAATTGCATTTACATTGATATGGGATCTGACTTTGCCTAACAGATACTGAAACCTGCAGGATATTCCAATAACTCTTTCTATGTCCCATCTGAATAGAGCACTCAGGTCCTCTAAAGTCTTCTTAGGCAGCATAGCTCAAGTAATTTTTCTCAAAAAAATTATTTCGTGAAGAAATAAAAGCACTTGTATATGGATAAAGAAATATGATCTTGAGTAATCTTGTAGAATTCAATATCTATTGCAGAAAAGGAGCATCTTTGTCTAAAATCAAGTTTCATACTCTTTATCTGCAATAGATGCTGTTATTTGTAATCAATAATGGATTTAGATGAATGGTACTTGGACTTTAGAACCTATTTAACTGATTATATTGTAGTAGGACATACCAAATTTAAAACAACGACATGCAAAAATGGAGGAGAAATTACGCACATGCTCTTGAAACTTAGAAATTTCTTCTGCAGCAATTTTCTTCCTTCCCTCCTTTTCAGCCTCCTCTTTCTTCTCGTTTTCAAGCTTTTCAAGTTCCTCCTTTACTTTTTTTTGCAAGGTATTCCTTTCCAACAGTAACTTCACGTGGCTTTGGCTCTCTTTTTGCTGCTTTTTCTCTTTGTCTTCTAGTTTTAGTTGGGATGCTTGATCTATTGCAAATGCTACTACTTTCTGTTTCTTCCAGACTTCAACTGCAGCATGTTTTCTTTTTCTTTCTTCTTCTGCTTTTTGCTTCTGAGCTTCTTCACGCTGCAGCCATCTTTCCTTCAGCATTTTTTCTAATTTCTCTTTTTCCTTCAAGTTTCTTTCTTTTTCTTGCTGCTGCTTTTCTTTCCACTTTTTAATTGACTGCAAGAGACCATAAGAAAAAAATCCAAAGTTTCATAAAAATTTTACATATTCACATGAATTCAATCTGATGAAGACATTTGTTCCAAGAACACAAAATATGCACATAGGAATTAAAAGTCTATTGAAGGCAAAACCTAAAACCAAGAAGCACCTATATGTGTTTTCTCTCTTTTTTTCCCCTATTTTGTGAATCACACAAGCAGGTTCAACATATGTCTGCTAAAACAGTTACAGCAATCGTAATAACTTCGGGTAGTTATGAATGTTGATGCAATATGCTTTTTTAATGCAAATGCATCTCACTTCTTGCTTTCTTTCCAATTAAACCACTGTTTTATAGTAGTTCTTATGTCAGTACGCCTTTTATTACTTAGATAGTTCTTGAGGGAATCATAATTCTGCATGTCAGTCTGTCTTAGGTGTATTGCTTATACAGTGGGACACACATTCCTAGAGACAAATATAACAGGAAGACAGGATCAGTAACTGCTCTGGGCTTGGCACCCAGCTTGCAAGATCACTGACTTCAAAAACATTTCTAATATACTTTGGCAATACAACAGGCCACTTCTCTGCGTTGTTAGGTCTTTGCCTATTTGTAATTATTTATTAAAGACAAATACTTTGGCAGGTTGGGGATGATAAAGACCTCAGTTATATACCATCAAATGTAACAGAAATCTGCCTAGCATTACAACCAGAGAGGCAGATACTAAAACAAGAGATTATGCCTTTGAAAAATAAGTACATTTTCTGAAATCTTCAAAAGCCTTAGAGGGCTTATTTTACCTCTTTCTTTCTTTCATGTAAAATTACATATTCTTGATACCATTTGTCATGCTGTTCTATATCTTCTTTTGTTCTTCCGCTGAGATACTCAAGGGCTTCATCCATGTAAGACAGCCTTCCTCTGTATTTTGTCCGTATTTTCAGAAAATGTTGATGATCATAATCATCCCAGCCTCCTTGCCGCCCCCCTGTTCGCTGAAGAAATTTTTCAAACTCTATTACTTCTTCGGGTAGATGATTTTCCAGTGTTTTATCAACTGTGACCCTGGCTGATGGTAATTTCCAAACTTTTTCTGCTGTTGAGCTCCCTAATGCCCACAGTTCCACCTTTCTCTCAAAGAGACTGAGCTCATTAATGACAGCTTTTTCCTCTTTCAAAAGCTGTTCATATCTGAAAAGAGACAAACACTGAAATGTAAGAAAAAAACCATCCAGTATTCATTGTCCATTCACCAAAAATGAATTTTGGAATTGTTCAATGCCACACAAGAGCTATTCTTCAAAGATTAAGAACTGGAGTGGTAACAGCACAGTTGTAATGATCCAGTAATAAATCCCTACAAAATGAGAATTAAGTTACCCTTTTACTGAAAGAACACATTTATGGCATGCATACAATTAACTCAATCCCCTCCTGACACCAGAAGAAAGAAAAATAAACCCCCAAAACCCGATTAGAAAACAGAACAGCAACAAAAAAAAACCCACCACAATCTAATCTCTTCTACAGCCTCTCTAAAAAGCCTACTCATAGGCAAATTGTTATGCTGGAAAGCTGGAATAGCTGTATAAACAACCTCTCCAAAAGTCAGTTTATCAAGATGCTAACTCTGACAGCTTGTACTTTGATTTACATACCTCAGGAATCACTACCAAAAGAGTAAATCATAAGAACAGTTTGCTAGATTAATGCAAAGTTTTCATTGTGTCTTACAACAGCCGTTTTTCTAGTAGCTGAAGCACGTATAAACATACATTTGCCTCTGTTCCTCTTTAAAAGCATTGATTGCATTTTCTATTTCCTCCATCATTTCCTTGATCTTGTCAACAACTAAAAAAGGAAAAGAAGAAAAAAGCATATAAGCACTATCCAGAAATGCAAGACTTGAGGAGACTTTCAGGATACATATCTCATTGTACAAAAAACCATGCATTTCCACCTCAAACAGCCTTAAAAGACAAATTCTTATTTATCCAAAAGGCGTATGAAAGGACTTAGCTAACGAGATGCAAATGCCAATATAAATGTTTATTTCCCTTAAAGAAGTCTCACCTTGACTAACCTTCAACTGATGCCCAAACTAAGACAGACTTATCCTAGAGTTCCATTTGTGTTTCTTATAGCAATGCAGTTAATGACTTAAGCACACTCAACTCTAGTTTATTCCACATTACAGCAATCCTATTTAACCTGCAGGTAACTACTTTTACGAAGCTGACAAAGAAACGTCAGAGTAAGACTTTGTCCTACAGCTGTCCAGAGAAGATATATTTTGCAGTGGAAGAAAATCCACCCATTAAATTAGATTATATTATTAGACTAAAATCTCTTTTAAATCAGCCCAACATCTCTATGGGCACACAAAATGCAGTTCAACTAACCTGTATTTTGGTAAAGTTATATAAACTAAATCTAATTTTTCGTCTTTCATGCCTCAGTATCTTAACTGACAGTTTAAGTAGATAATGACTTTTTTAACAGATAAAGCACTGAATAAATAAAATGGGATGCATTTTATCTAGCATCAGAAAGCCCTCAGCTAGTAGGAGGCCCTCAACCTGAGATACATAAAAGGTAGTAGGTACCACACAAGGATGGTTCTTTCAGAACCTGTTTCCCAAAAGCTTTAAAACATCCAGACTGAACAAACTGCTGCAGCATTTTCTGTGGAAGATTCCAGTCTACATTTCAAACCAGTGGCTAGAAATGAATTCCCTGTAGAACCTACTCTGTGACCTCTTACCAGATCAAAGGGAATTACATGGTAGTAGAATACCAGGTTTATTTTGCATAAGGCAAATGTTACAGATAGGAAATTGGGCTTTTAACAACCTCAAGGAACAAACATACACCACTTGTAAGACAAGTAAGTTGCTGTTTCCACATAGAACTGCAGTCTTTTATGATTTCTAGGTTTAGTCTTCCCTTTCCAGATTCCTGCAACATCTTAAAGACTGGAGGAGTATCCGAAGTCTGCAGGAGAAAGATATCTATGCAAGAAACCTGTCTGTAGAGGAAAATGTTTTTAAACCTGTCATCTTTACTTACACTCTGGTGTAGGCTTCACATCTTTCAATTGCTGCTGAAGTTTCTTCACGTTGTTTTGTATTTTTGATAGTTGTTGCAGGATTTTAGCTTCTGTTAAATAAAACAAGGTCCTGATAGTTGACAGTTTCTTTGTGCATTATATTCAGTAAAAGAACAAGGGCAATGAAGTGTCCAAAATAAACCAGGGGTTTCTTCTAAGCAGGGACACAAATTCTTTTTGATGATAAGAAACTGCCATAGTACTAAGCATTTCAACTGGTCATTGCATGTAGCTGATCATGTGGTCCATGTTAGCTCCCTACACAGCATCAGCAGATTTTAAAATTAGTAGCTCCCATTTCTAAAGGGGAACTTGGAGAATACTGCCTATGCAGGTGATAGTTCTAGCATTCTGAGGCAGACTTTGACCTAGGCTGCAAAACACCCATTTATGAAGAGAAAACAAACTTTGAAGTGTATATGAATGTACTACTTCAACAAGATTCATTTATTCTTTGGGTTAAATAGCAAGGAATCAATGCTTTCATATGCTGCAAGCATGTGTGCACTTGTTTGCATTGTTACCACCTGGCTCCTCATGAGTCCATACATACACTGCTGAAGAGGAAATTCTGGCTACATCTTAGATACTAAGGACCTTTATCTTTTATCCTAAAAGATTTGCATTAAGGAAAGTGCAAGTTCCTGCTGAGACCACAGAAAATCTTACAGTATACAGATTGTGATGAAAGACCTCAACATAGTAAAATGGGAATTTGAATTGGGGGGGGTAGGGGGTTGTACACTTTTGTATCCTTTAGGATATACTCCTTCACATCTGACATGTAATGCTCTCATCACTGTCCTCTTTATTATCTCACAGCATAATTTCCATCCATATGTCATGCTCCCTTCTTATTAATGGAAAAAAATTCTGAACTTATTAGCTTAGTCATTCCTCAAAAATGTACACTTCTTAAGGACTGCAAGATGTAAAGGACATTCTAAGATTCCTTAAATAAAAGGTGCACATCAGAACACACGCAAATTTGTAAGAAAGTATACTTTTAATTGTTTCTACATTCCTTTACTTTCTTCAACTCATTTCAATCTGTATCAGATAGCATAGCATGATTTATGCGATTATTGTTGAAAGAATTCAAGCACTGTGAGTAAATGGAGTAACTTTTTTTTCTTGAACTATACTATAGTGTCTAAGTGGAACAGATACTGTAGGACAGGCTGTCTACCATCCCACAGTACTATCTGAAGTAGGAATACTCATATCCCAAAAACTCAAAAAATGCAAACACAGAACAGTTTAAAGGGGTATTTAAAAGCAACAATCAGTGTGTGAATGTTGAAGTAAGAATATTTTTACTGTACCTTAGCTGGACACACAAATATACACACAATATACACACAAAATTGATTCCAAGTTTCTTGAACAGTACCTTTCCACCACAGTGGTTTTACACCGAAGATTAAAAGATAACAGTTAGTAACATATGAGGCCCAAAATGTTTATGCTTCTGAATTTTGCAGTGAACTGTCTGTTTCTAATCACATGGTGAAATACCACACTTACCAGTATCCATCTTCCATCTAAACTGATCCCTCTGTACTACTGATTAAGCCATTTACAAAAACAACATCATATTTTAAAAAAAGCAAATAAACCCAAATAAAACCTCACTTACTTTCCATTTTCCTGCTGACAGTCATGCTGTGTTCCAGTTCCTCAAGTAATCTGTATTCTACCCTGGAATCACTCTTCCTGTTATAAAGGTGTCCAGTTTTGTCTTTTTCTATATTTGCAAGCCTAGGAAGAAAGGGTGCCTTTCTCAGTAACACTCAGCAAAGCCCCAAGATTTTCCAAGGTGAGTGGGCAGGCTGCGTTAACAGGACTGTCTTAGATTTGGTACAAATCCCTGGTTTGTTCTACAACTGTTTTCAAGGAAAGTATTTCTGCAGCTACAAGACTACACACCACAGTAACCCAAGAACTTTAACAAGAAATTAACAAGGAAATCACCTCAGTGGCATGCATCGGTTTACACACTGAAATTTTATGTGCATGCATTCTCTCTGGGAGCCTTGCCAGAGTGTTCCCTGGGAAGTGCAGGCAGACAGGCTGTATTAATGCAGTGGCACACCTAGATGGAGCCCCAGCACAGACAACATCACAGAGGGATGCTGAGCCACAGTTAAATGGCATGCCTCGCTTCAAATGGCTTGGGAACATCTACATTACCCAGCGGTCAAATTCTCAACCACAACCCAGGATCCAGGGCAATCAAGGTGAACTCGATCCAGACACGCAGAGTAAAACACCGGTGTGAGACTTAAGTGCCCTGTTAAATCAGGATTCACAACTGCAAAACTCTCCTTCAGTCAGATGGCTATATTAGCTACTCCCCAGAAAGCTCATCTGTTCCAGAAGAAAACTCCCTGTTCTTTCACCTGCCAGTGCAGTTGTCATCAGCACTTGATCAAGATGTGGGGAAGCAGGTTTAATTAACTTCTGTGCCTGGGATGTCTTGAACCCTTGTTTTTCAAAACAGTGGCCTAGATATTCTAGATGAAGTCTTTCAATCTTCTGCAGTTGCTGCAGTACCCCTTTTGTCAGCAAGTCTTAAGGGCTTTAGGTTTTTACAGGGTAAGCACAGCTAAGTAGGAAGACTGAGAACTCAATTGCGCCTCACACATTTCCTTTTCTGGTGCACCTGAGAGCAACAATTTGAACTATAGTCTCACTACACCACTGGCATAAGTCCAAACAGTAATTCAAACAAGAGGGCATTTTGCAGCTCATAAGCCTATCCTGAGCTACTGTAATAACCACAATAATTTGAGCTCCTGAAAAGGATACCTTTAGCCTAAGGATTTCATTATCATACATTCTTACCTTCAACCTCAAGTTAATAATGTTACCTCCAGAACAGAATAAAAACATACTTATAATAAACTGTTTAACTTACTGAGCTTTTAGCTTTTCTGCAGTTCTTATGAATTCAACTTTCTTAGCTCGTTCAGCTTTGATCTTCCAGCTCTGAACCTGTCGGCCAGCACCTGCAGTACTGGAACAGCTCTCATTCTGTAGATAACAAAATCAATTGTTATTAATAACATTTTTGTTTGTTTGTTTGTTTTTTAATGCTCGGTACTTTCAAGCAGACAACACCACAGTGCAGAGCTCGATTTCTATTGGCGCGATTCAGGTAAATTTAAGCGGCAGGGGCACGAAGGTGGAGTGAGGGGTGTGGCACGCCCGCACACACCAATGCACTGTTCAACAGAGAAACGCCGAGTTCGCCACACCGAAGGGCTGTCCCAGGCCAGCCCGACACACCCGCGCAGCCCAGGGCTCCTCCGGAGGCGCGGCCCCGCCAGGCCGGGGTACCAGCGGCCTTTACCTGCAGCCGCCCAGCCGCCGCCGCCAGCGCCGGGGCCAGCGCGGCCATGTTACCTCCGGCCCGCCCAGGGGAGGGGCGGCCGCGCCTCTCGCTGCCGCCATTAACTCCTTCCTTCCTTCTTCCCTTCCCGGGATGCCCTTGCCGGGCCTGGTCTGTGTTCCAGGGCTTGTATGGATTGCTTCCTTCGGGAACACTGGGATAGGCCCTCATTAGCCTGTCAGAATGTGGAGAGTTCTACATATGATTCAATGAATTCTTGGGGGCGGGCTCTGAAGATGTTGTTTCTCACTCGTGTATGCAAGTCAAACTTTCAAATGAATGGTCATTTAGCATTTCTGTGGAACAGAAATAATTATTTATCCAGTGGCTTTCCTGCCGCAGAGGCCTTAGGAACCGGTGTTTCCCCAGCTGCAGGACACAAACGCCCTCACAGATACTGCCCAAAGGACTATGCTGAAGACGTTGTATTGTCTAATTGATGTTGTTAAGAGCACTTTCCAGATACATTTCCCTCTTTGTATTTTATGACTATACTTGTTCTCTTGGTATTTGCTGAATAGGAATTAAAAAGTAAAGGTGAACATTTCAAAGCCTGGAAGTATTTTTCAGCATAAAATAAAGAGTGTTGTCCTCACAAATTGGTATCTGAAAAGCTTGTAAAAGTATTCTTTTTGAAACACTATAAAAGCAGTGTTTCAAAGTCCTCTTTGCCTTGGCCTTCACTATGGGGTATAAAAGAAAAAAGTAAGTTATGTTAGCATTTGCTTTCTTTCGGTGATTGTCAGCCCTTCCAAGTTTCCTATTGCTGTGAGCAGCAAATTGGTCACTTGTTGGGGACTGCCCTGCAGAAAGCACCTTTTTTCAGAAAGTGCTTTAATAAGGTGTTTCCACTCATAGTGTAACTCAGGTACTGCTCAGTAGTTCACCATTTTCTGGCTGGTCAATCTTTATGACTATTTTACTTTACTTGTGAGTTACTCAGAATCCTGACGACTTTACAGAGTTGTTCTTGAAACCATATGAGGGGATATTTCAGGTGTCAGAACATAGCTAGATTTGGTTACTTCTGGCTTTGGACAGCAGGGACTTGAACATCAAGTTGCAACACTGGTATAAAGATGAACCCTGTCTTTCAGCTGTGCCAGGGCATTATTCATTCTTTCTGTGGAGAAAACTTCATTTCAGCCAGGATATGCCTGCTGTGGGTTCACCTTGACTGGGCACCAGGACTCCACAAAGATGCTCCACCACTTGCTCTGCTCAGCAGGACAGGGGAAGAAAATGAGATGAAAAACTCAATTGGTTGAGATCAAGGCAAAGGCCACATTGGGAAGCAAAGAGATCCATTCTCTAATTGCTCTTAGCAGGTGATGTCCAGCTACTTCCTGGGACTATGGCCCCAGTACATGTAGCAGTTGCTTTAGAAGACAAACACCTTAATAATAAAAATTCAGCACCCCTTGGCTTTTGTTTTTACACATCATATGGTATGGAATGTTGCTCTGGTCAGTTTGGGCCAGCTGTCCCAGCTGTGTCTCCCTTCCCTGCCTCTTGCACACTCTAGACCTGCTGGTCTTTGAGGGAGGTGTTGGAGAGACAGCCCTGATGTCACCTGAGCATGGCTCACCAGGAGCCCAGTGCTGAGGTGGTCTCAGCCTTTGTGGCTACAAACACAAAGCACAGCTGTTTGGATGTTAACTCCACCTCAGCCAGACCAAATACAATGCCACAACTCTTGGATGGCCTATTTGCCAAACAGGTAAACAGATAATCTGAGTCCAGAAGAAGCAATCCAGATAATTATGTAATAATTTCCTTCTCACCTCTAACACATTATTTTTCGGTTTAGCTTGGTGTTTGAAGTCAATGAATCCCTGACTTCTCTGTGTGTTTTGCTTCATAAAATCTTCCAAGATTTTGGCAGAAAAAAAAAGGCATGGAAACACACCAAGGAAAAAAAAATAAAGTTGTTAACACTTAAAGGAATAGAGTACACATAGAACAGGGAAAAAAGAAAATAACAGAAAAAAAATCCTAGAAGATGCAATGCCAGCAGTCAAACAATTGATCGTGGTCACCTTATTTATGGCAGAGGCCTCATATGTCACAGTATTGATTCATCAGTATCTGTAATTTTCTGAAATCCTTTGAGCCAAATAGAGAGACAGGACTGCACCAGAACTTAATATTCCTATCCATGAGATCCTTGAGGAAACCACCTGTTTCACCTCAAGGTATAAGCATCCCCATAAAAAACACTTCTGTATGTTTCTCTTCAGATACCTCCCTCTCTCTCCCCCCCGCTTTATATTGAAACCTCAACTGGGATGCATTAGGGCAATTACAGAAAAGAGAGACACTGTAACAGAAGTGAACTGGAATTAGTTTAAAAGAGTAAATTAATAATCAGAAGAAACTGAAACCTTTAACCCTCTGAATGCAACTATCCACTTATGAAGACACTCATAAAATTGTCTAGTTATCCCACACCATAAAAGCACCCTGTTGCTGCTACCAGGGGCTTTCCCTGTACTTTTATTTGTGGAAGAAAATGGATATGAGTGCTGAAAAACAAAGCTGTTGAAGAGACATAGGTGATAAGTGATAATTCGGGGAAACTAATAACGGACTGGGGGCGTGGGGTGGATTAGCAGGATATGGAGGACAGCTGCACCTGCAGCAAGTGCAGTAACGCAGTTGTGAGTAAGGATCAAGGTTCTGCACTATGAAGGCAGAATGCTTTAATCTCTTTAGCTTCTGTCCACCAGGTGTCATCTGAGAAGCACATGATAGCTACTAAAGGCTTAGCTTTTGAGTTGTTGGGTTTTTGTTGGGATTTTTTTTTGTTTTTTTTTTAAGAAACCAACAGCAAGCTTTTAGTGTGTGTAGATTGCAGAGCCTGCATTCAGCACTTTGGCTGTCTCTATCCCTCTTTATGGCATGATATGGCCCCATATTGATTCCATCAGTTTCCTGTTATTTGATGAGGACTGAGTGCTCATCACTTTTTCCTGTGAGTCCTGACTTGGGGTGCTGGCAGACCTGGCAGCCTGGATGTAGACGGGGTTGTGGCTCTGCAGCTGCAGACCAGTGTCTGTGTCTCCCAGTGCCTTCTCCTGCCAGTGCCTAACTTGCCCCAGAAGTCAAGGAGCTGCAACTTGACAATGGCATCATAGAAATTAATTTTCTGTTCCCTAAATGAGTGCCTATTCCACTCACCCCAACTCATTTTAGCGTAAAGCTGTGCTTTAGGTAGAAGGAAATTTGGTTGGTGGCATGATGGCAAGGAAAGGTAGCTTGGTTTTCATGTTTAGTACCCTGTAGATGTTCCAAAGAAACTAAAAGCGCTAGATATGAAAAGAGGCCTGGAGTAAGTAACTTAGTTTTAGTATGTGTTTGTAGGAGTGTTGGAACGCAAGCCTCTCTGAGTTCCTCAGAGAGGGAGGTGAATGCCGGGGTTGAATTAAAGCCTTTAGAGAAACTAAGATATATTAAGCCACATAGATATAAAGCAGAAGTGTAGGTTTAAGTTTTAAGTAAATAGAAGCGTGAGTTGTAATTTTAAGTAAGTTTAAGTTCTAGGTTTTAGGTAAGTAGAAATACATTTTAAGTGCCTTAAGAAATTTTATCAACTAGCAAAGGCCCTTAGGCCTTGTTGGAAGTCCAGCAACTTAGTCCTAGACATAACAAAAACATAGCAGAACCTTGCCACTAGAACAGATAGAATTTTTCATGTAAAATAGAGAAAACTTCATGCATAAATAGATAGAACTATTCACATAAATAGATAAACTTATTCATGTAAATTTTAAGTAAGAAAACAGACAGTACATTTGCGTAAATAGATAATATTATATACATAATTTTTCAGATAAGAACTGACACTACTTTCATACTACTTTCACACATTGGAATGAAGTTCAGAGTGGTTTAGAAAGAATGTTTTAGAATTGTGTTTTTAGCTGATCGGATGTTTTATAAATGAAAAGACCCATAGTGGGATACAATCATCATCATCATGGGCAACATAATCTTCAGTATCATCTTCACCATCATCATCAATCATCACAGCATCAATACATCAGCAGCCATGAGAAGAAGATGGCAGAAGAAGAAAGAAGAAAAGTTGTGGTCCCTGCTGCTGGTGCTCTCTGGAACATCAGACTCTACTACTGCAGTTGGGACATTGGGCTCTGTGCTGAGAACAACTGTTGCTGCTGCTGCTGCTCCTGCACAGAACCTGGCACTGTATACCAGAAAGCAGCCTTGCAGCTGTTGCTCCAGCTTGGGACTCTGTACTAGGAAGGTTTTAACACAGATTCTAACACCTTGAACTCTTTGCCTTTGAGACTGATGTATTCATGCAATAAACAACCTTATAACAGCCAACAACTGCTCGTGTCTCTTTGGAGACCCTAGACCCAGTAACAACCTCGACATAGAAGAATATAGGTGGTAGGAATAATAAAAATAAAATAAAAAAGCTGTATTCTAAGTGTCCACTGAGATATCCACTGTGCTCCCCTCCCCTCTCCTCCCCTCCCTGTTTGAACCCTCATTGAAATCTAGATTTCACATTAAAACTAAAATGGAAACCAAACAGGAAAAGAAAAAACCCTGGAAAAATGTAAGGGTCCCAAATGAACATAATTTTAGTTTTCTTCCCTTTCTCCTGATTTATAACTATATACAAGACAACTGAATAATTATTAATCTTATTCATTCCTTTTTCCCCTCCAATTCTTCCCTTCTTTTTTTTTTCAGTTTTTGAGAATTTTTACTATATTTTCACATAATTTCTGACTCTCACCTCTTTTGTAATTATCTCGTTTATCTCCCTTTTCAGTTCTAAAAGGAGGAGGAAAATGTTTCCCACAACTGTACTTGAAAGAAACAAAAAGAGATAGCAAGCATGCCAGTAAACAAACAATTCCTAATGTGTTTTAAGTCTCAAAGGTTTTCTCGAAAATCATTCTGGATGTGATGAAGGTGTTAGTTCTAAGTTCAAGTCTGTGTGTTCCAAAATACTGCTCTTCTTAGATCTTGGCAAGCAGAGGACAGAAAAGTGCTCTGGCAAAATTACAGAAGATTTTAGTCTTGGCCAAACCTCAACACAGCAAAAAGTTGGATGCTGTCCCTGGTACACATTTGTACATTCAATCAACAGCCTTAGCAGCTGCTTGTGTTGGGAACTGGCAGACTGTATAGGTCACACCACTACATCAGTCGTGCTGGGGCTTTAAAACCGTACTCAGCAGCTGTCTCTGCCACTTTTTCATCATGAGTTTTTAATTTATCAGCTCCTATACTGCTTTTCTATAACTGGTTATTAATGCAATCAAGTATGATTGACTTTCTTATGGCCTTTTGTTGCCCTGTTCTGAAGCTTCTGCGAAAAGCTGGTGACCTACTTTGGGCTGTTGGGAGCTTTTCTTCCTCCTGTCACCTGAAGACCAAGATTTGACTAACTCAAGTCACACTGAGCAGCACTCTGAAGACCTCAAATATGTCAGAGACAAATAAATGAGAATGCATTACCAATGTAATGGCAGGTTCTCCAGGGAAGTGTGTGCTGCAGAAAAGAGAGTTTCTAATGGGTACATTAAAACCCTTAAGTTTTATGGTTGCTTTTTTTTTCTCAGTTCTGGTTCCTACCAGATACTGAGAAATAGATACTATTGCTATAGTGTCTATGAGAATTAAGTGATTAAATTAGTGATCAGAATTAGAAGGTGCAATTTAGAATGTAGTACTTCTATATTTTTTTCTTTGTGTTTACTCTAAGTCCTTTTGCATAAGCAGCTGAAAGAGCATGTGTGTGACTTGGGACTGTATCTGCACAACCAGCCCAGCAACACACATATGGCAATCACAGTCACAATCTTCACAATTTTCACCTCCATTATTCTAGATATATGGCTGAAAGGTGCAAGACACACTCACTGCTATTTAACATGTCTTTGTAGTTTAAAACAGGAACACATAAAGTCCACTTATAAGAAAAACCCCCCTAATATTGTCCAAATTCAGATTAAAAAATAAACTTGAATTAGGGGTAGCATTTACTGCTTTCATGGCCACCATAAGGCTACTCCAGTTTCACAGATTATTCCAGATTTCAGTAGCACAGAGTTAAACATTGTGGCTTTCACTGATTTATTCTCGCAATGAAAACCAACAGTTTGCTAGAAGGTTTTATTCACAATCACTGAGTTTTCTTTGACCAACACCCATTTATCAAAGAGTGACCTTCCAGACCATATTAAATATTGCCTCTAGTTTTTGCCTCAGAACAATTTGGAATATGTGGCAGTACATGTGCAAGAATATACCAGTTTGTGCCAATAGTAAGTGTTGTGCACAAGACATGATAAAGACATTTTGTGGGTGTTAGATAGGATCTTGGTGCTATTTTACAGGAAGGGATTTAGTGAAGACCCTCAACATATTGTCTGTCCCATTGATCTTTCATGGTCTCTCTACATTCTCAAAGTCATGATTCTGGGGTAAGTACTCCTGATTTCTGTCCCGATAACCTCCCAGTGAAGTCATTAGGAATATTTCTGTAGGAAAAGTTGACACAAATGGTCCTTGATGCTTTTGATAAGGTTTTGGATAGGTTTTTCCACCTCAAATACTACAGAAGCAGCATTGACAAGCAGTGAGATGGGAAACAGCTCAGGAGCCTTTAAAGGCCTTCATTTAAGCTCTTGTCCTAACTTGTAATTTTCCTCGATTTTAAAATAGTACTTAGAGCAAGAAAACATCCAGTAGAAAATTTAAAAGTGGAAACAGGTAGGCAACAGGGCAGGAAGAGATAGCGCATGTAACCAATGCAGGCACTGATCTGGTAGTCTGCTGCCATTGCCACAAAACCGTGCCTGTAGCAATACCTTTTGGCACCTCATGATGCCAATCCTATGGCTCCCAGCATAGCCCCCGGAAGCTGACACTGTAATAAGAACCTGAAACATACTCTGTGTGTCAATGAATTTGCAGGTGTGTTTGAAGACAATGATCTCTCCTTCCATATTTAGCCAACAAGAAGCACAAAGTGACATAGACCCTTTTTTTTTTTTTACTGTGTTGCTACTCCTGCATAGCTACCTTAGAAGGATCTGCATAACCATTATTGATTCCTATCTGCAGTGGACACAAATTAGAAATTAGTTGAAATTATCAAGAAAGTGAAAATAGATCAAAGGAACATTATTTTTAATCATCTGTTGGAAACCTTCAGTGTCAGGTAAGGATTGTGGTAACAGGTATTGAAAATTATTTAATTAGTGAGAAACTCACAGCCAAACAGAGGTCAGTAACTATGTTTTTGCAATTTTTATTCTTTCCTATTTATGTTTTTTGCTTTTCTTGAGATACCAGATTTTATCTCTTTTAAAGCAGAAAATGAAAGCAGAGCTCTTTTGATTAGTTCCTGCCTGTTGGCAGAACTGCAAATTGTCAAGCTGTTTTCAATGAAAATGAATGGGCTATCAGAATATATAAAACACAGTCACTTGCATCTAAGTGAAGAAAATCTTTTCATGCATAATGAGATACCAAAAATGCGAAGTGCTGGAGATGGCTGGAATGCAATAGCTCCCAGCAGAGGCACAGTGATGCAGTGAGTCTAGAATATATGATTTAGGAGAAAAAACCCATGCAATCATATGTAAAGTGTTTGTATAGTATGCTATTCTTGCTAACATGGATTGTGAGCCTGCACATCATGGTGGCCTTTAGTTAGGTAATCCTGTCAGAATCAGAAATATATTTGATTGGAAAAAAACCGTGTTGTGGGGCACAGAAGAAAAAGTGAGGGACACATGCTTGATTTCTTCTCAAACAAGATCTTGCACCAGGCTAAGCCACACTTCAGGCACTGATAAGGAAATGCTGTAAGTCATACAATGAGATTTTTTTCCCTTAATGAAGTCTTTAAGAAAGAGTAATTCTGATGATTAAATGTCTGAGAGAAAATCGCCTGCATGAGAAAGGTGAGAGGCTTGAATATATGTTATAGAACTTCCTGACAGATTGGGACAAAAATATGTAGTGCAATACGTTTTCTGTTAACAGACTGTTAATAGGAGAATTTGCAAGGATAATTCATCAGCAGATAGCCTGGGATAATTAGATGATGTTAGCTGTGTATGACCTAAAATCTAAAGATCAGGGTGAGATGACAAGTGGTTTTAATGCTGGTAAGAGTAGTATGCTCACAAAGCCAGCTGCCAAACTGGTGTTTTTTGGTGTAGGCTGATCTGTAATATTGCTAAAAATTACATCCACAGGTTTTCACTTCTTCCTGTATTCAATGGGCTTTAATCACAGGCTCAATCTACTTCCCACATAAATCTTCATAGGATACTTCTGAGCTAAAGCAGCACAAAAGATTGTTTTAAGCCACTGTTGCCACTGCCACTGCCCTTCTTGCCTTCTGTCTGAGTCATCACTTCAGTACCCATGGGATGGGGAGTCAGAAATGAGCAGCTGGATGCCAGGACTTTTCTTTTGTCAGAAGGCACACTTCTGTAAATGGATAAATACACACTGTCAGTGCTACAGAAATAAAAAAATAAATAGCAGCTATTACTCAATGCAAAAAAAATACAGATGCATGCCCTTTACAGATATTTAGCTGAAGCTGTGTTGCGAGAGGTATTAAATGCCTGAGCATACAATAGTCCATCTGGAAGCATATTCTAGATTGGTACATGATAAATGCCGGAAAACATCCCTCAAGTTCAACATTCTGCTTAGAAATTTTCACTGAGCAATTCCACCATTAAGCAAAATGTTATATGCTCTGACAGAACTTCTTAGGCAATTTTCTCCATTTCCAAGCAAAGTTAATTTTTCTTTTTTTTCCCCTGTGTCATTATTGGAGAACTCCAGTAGGACTGATACACTGTCTCTCCCTCTGACATCTGTCAAGAGCTATTTCCAGTAAATCTTCTTTTAGGGAGAGAAAATCTGGATCCTGACCATTCCTGCTAGTCAGATTACAAAATCAGAGCCTGCCACTCTGCTGAGAACTTTTAGTATCCCAATTGTATCCTGCAGCGCTGAGGATAATAAAAGTTTATGACAAAATACTGTGAGTTATCTGACCCTAGTGTGCCTAAGAGTAATTGTCTTTTTTTTTTTTTTTTTTTTTTGCCTCTATTGAGGTTTTCAGGTTTTTGTTTGCAAACTGCTGGGGGTTTTGTCACAGCAATGCATAGAACACTCAAATGAGTACCATTTGCTAGGACTCAGGGACATGAGCCAAGGCACAGTCCTGCAATGACAATACTGATGTAATGTGATTTGAAGAGTTCCTGCACTTGAAGAACTATCCTGCAGTGAGATACATGGATTTAGCATGATCTGTGTGTCAGAGGCCTCTGTTAACACATCAGCTCATACACACTAGCATTTCACTACCTCTTCAAAAAAAAGCAGCCCTTCTAACACTTGGCTTTTGTGCCCTTGGCACTAGATGCTGGTATGCATTAAAGGTCACTTTGTGTTGTTTCCCAAAGCCAGATGAATGGCCCAGAAGGATTTTCCCAGTGCACCCATGTCCCAGGTTGCTATGAGCTGATGCCTATTCCATTCCCCAGCTGAGGGAACCCCACAGCCAGGGGTCAAAACTTGTTCCAAAATAACAGGCCACATACCTGGAAATGTCTGACTTTGATGGGGATCTGGTACAATGAGTTCCCACCATGGGGAACATGGTTTACCTGCAGATCAGCATCTGTAGTTCTGCCTTCCATCCTGCCCTCAGTCTCCCTCTGGATGCAATCAGTGTGGTGTGTGTCTGACTGCCAGATTATGTTTCACTTCACAACTGCTCTGATTGTGTTTGCACTTACACAGGTTCCTGCAGGGGCGAAGGGACAGGCACAGTCCACAGCCATGAAGTCAAAAGGGAATGCTGGGCCTTTCAAATATGACACAATATTATGTGTCATATCTCAGCTTACTCCCAGGAATATGCAAATGAGAAGTAACCAAAATGTATTGTAACCCTTTCCTTTCATGCAACTTTTGCATAGCTTGGCTTTTGTCTGATGAGATTACACTTGGATGGATGAAGAGGCAGATGCTGACAGAGCCCTCTCTAGCGCTGCTGCTGGACCATCTGCAGGAAATAAGAGTGGCTTGGCTGTGGACACACCCATTCAGACTGAGCCCTTGCCTGCCAGCTCTGTCCTGTCTCATGTAGTATCTGTTGGTGTCAAATCCTAACCCAAGTGTCAAATCCTGTAAGCAGGTATATGCATAGATAACTTGACATGGTTGAGTAGGTCTCCCATAAAACAAATGTTTGTGGTCTCAGATTCCAAGGTGCTGAGGAATATGTAACACAATCCCCGTATCAGTACTAATTAATAGCCTCGGGACACGTTCTTGTGGAAACCTGCGGATATGTATATGTGGTCTGGTTTTACGCACTTCCAAAAATGACCTTAACTACCATTCCTTGTCTAACAGCTCTGTCTTATCTCTCTTAAAAGTATGTCTTCAAAATGTTTACTTATTTTGCTATGTCTGGTTTTCCCAGACAGTTGAAATGCTCTTTGTAAAGGTCACAGAAGAGCAAGGAAATGAAAAGAAAGATCACTGCTAGGACCACAATCAGCAATTAAAGGAAAAAAGCAATGGCAAGGGAATTTACAGGTGCTTGTGCAACCACCTGCAGCTCCTGAAACTTAATGCACAGGAATTAGTATTAACCCAAAACATAAGAATCAAATTTTTCCAGATGCTTTTCATTTATAATAGTAAAGCTTTGAACGTTTCAATCATAGTGTGCTTTTCAGTGGGTTAGGCCATGTCTCTCCATAGGCCCTTTTCCTGACCTCAGTTAGGCCCCATCTGACCAAAAACATGCAGCATTAAGCACTGTATCTAGAAGAAAGTTCAATACAAAATTGTACAGAATGACTAAACCCCAGACCTGTGCTTGAATTGTCTAAGCATTTCTTCTGATGTGTGGAAAGCTTTCTGTGGGGAGCACCTGAAATGGCAGCTGCTATCGGAATTCACTGAAAAGTATAAACAGTAAAGGCCATTTTCTCTCCAGTCCTGAGGACATTTCCATTCCATGTTTGCCATCTGCTGGGTGTTGACTGGGGGGGCATGAAAAGTGCCTGTGCAGCTCCCCCATGCTGTCCTGGCTTGGGACAGCCCTGCACACAGCCACACAGCTGCTGAGGTGACACAACTGCTGAGTGCCCTGAGATGGATACCCTGAATGTTCAGATATATTTTCTGTACTAGACTGTAAAAAAAAAAAAAACCAAACCAAAAATACCCACAAAAAACACATACACGCAAAACAAAAACCCCAAACATAAAAACCAACCAAACAAAAACCCCACCCAAAACAAAATGAAAAAACAAACAAACAAAACAAACAAAAAGCCACAAAAAAACAGAAAAAAAAAAAAACAAAACCAAAAAAACAGAGTGTTATACTGTCCTTTTTGTCGAGTATTTATCTGGATTTTTAGAATGCACCTTTCCCCACAGTATCTGTGCATGTACCTAGATGGTAGCAGTAACCTCTGTCTCTACAAACCCCCTCTCTGCATTACAGTCAATTACATTTCACTACATTATTGTTACATTATTTACAAAATAATGTAATGTGTTACATTATTTTACAAAACTGGCCTACTGCTTAAAGTAAGACATAATTAAATTGAAATACCTTTCATTACAGGACTATTAGGAAGTAAAATCTTGTACTTTACTTGAAAGTGCAAAGTGTTTACTACTTCCTTGTGGAATAGAGACAATGACCACTGAGTCTCAGACGTGCTGTACTATGCTTACAGTATATGAGGATCAAATTTATTTTTCTTAAGCAATTAATACCTTATCCCTGCAGAAATACCATTTCTAAGTCAGTTTGGACACATGGTCATGCACAAGTCCTTTCAAAATCTCTGCAAATGTAGGATTAAATCATAGCTGTCTTTTCTACAGAAACCAATACTGTGGGAGAGCGACCCGCCTTAGGCTTTTTTGTTCCAGAGCCAAATGGACTAAATCAGATGTTCCCCTGATTATAAAACTAGTAATAGTAAATTGATACATTTCATGCATTTGCATTAGTAATCCCAGTAGATATAATTAAAAAGCTGGTTTAAAGCACTTATCATTTTCATTTGAAGTTGCTGAGCAAAAGCCAGCTGTCTAAAAGCCAGAGATGGGTCAGTACTACAAATTTAATGCATTGCTTGCAGAACTGCTCCAGAAAGCTGTGTACTCTGAAAGTATTATAGACAGAGACAGAAACCAGGCAGTAAACATTTTTGGTGCTTATTGAATTAAGGCATTGAACTGCTGTTATCTTCATAATTTCCTATATTGTTAGCAGAGCAGTGGTTAGGGGTGTTTATATTTTGAATACAATGCAATTCAAAAAAAAGATTAATATAAAAATTTTAACTGAAAAAAAGTCTTAACTGTCTTTTGGGAAACAAAAATAAGTTGATACAGGAAAATATATAATGGATACAGAAATTAATCAGATAATATATTTAATTATTCCTACAGAATGAATGCTCACCTTTTGAAAGTTTTATGCACAATCCAGAAATGTACAGGCCTCTGACTCTTGACGACAATAGTAAATTTTTTATTTCTAAATCGCTGTAAAATTCTGTGGACAAGTAAGAATGTAACACCTGGACTATTACAATGTGAATCAGAAAGAGAAACATTAAAACTGCTATCCAAGCTGTTTCTTTAGTCCTAGGGACATTTTTATTTTTCTGGCATTCCATCAGTATATTAAAGGTGTTCAAGAAATTTATCTTGCAGAAAAGTATTAGCACCCTTTCACAATACCTAGATAAAATCAATATGTTGCTATAATGTCTGCTCTGAAGTGCATCAAATACCACATGCTTGAGCAGGAGCTCAAATTATCCAAATAAATATGTAGACCTCTGCTTTCTAGCTTGTTTTTTACTCTTGCAGTTTGAAGGTACACTAATATAAATTTAAACATACACTAAAATGTTGGATTCATTGCATAAGTCAACACCAGAAGTTATTGTCCCAAAGCACATTAGGGTCACAAGAGGCACTTCACAGGAGAAGACAAGACCTGCCTTCTGCTCTTGTGTATGGCAAATTCCTCAGAGGTGGTGGATGAGCCTCTGAGGAGCAGCCTGGGAGGGCAACGAGAAAGGCAAATGCTGCTGGTGAACCACAGCCACAGCTGACAGGGGAATAACCCCCTGCAGCAGGGTGCCCACCATCACCTGGAAGCTAACACTGGGACAAATCCAAACACTGCCTCCAGAGGCTGCTGGAGGGCTGAAGTGTTGCATTTCTGTTGGATATCTGCTCTTGGGATGGTGACCACCTGGAGACAGATGACTGTCCCAAAATAGCCTCCAAAGCTGGTGTACAGACTGCACACCTCCCAAATGCACGTGTTTGCCAGGGGCCCCCTGTCAGGCATCTGACAGATATTTGCAGAAAAGGACTCCATTGTTTTTCTCTGCATCATATAGCTCTTGCTATGGATGATATCTTCTAAATTTAGCTTTTTGATTTCTTTAACAGCAAAAGATTTAGCTTTTCTCTTACCTGTTTTTTTGTGTTTTGCTTTGCCAGCAGAGGCCAAGCCTATTAGATGTTAGAGGGAAGACCTAATGCTCCTAAGTAAAATATATATTTCCTATAGCAAATAAAAAGGATCGCTTATTTAACATGGATAATTTTTATTTCTTTTGATTGAGTGCAGTTCACAGCAGACATAAAATAATTTAATTCAGGTCAGTCTTTCTGCTGGCTTAGGAAGCTGCAGATGTGCCAAGTATCTTCCTCCAGCTTGACTGAGCAATATCAGGGTTTTAATTTTTGGGTATATATTCATCTTCCCTGGTCTACCATGATTTTCTGCATGTAGTGGGCTAACTCTGATCTAATCAGGACCTTTTTTGGCTGGTGTTCTCCTGTTGACTTTTAAACAGTTGATCTAGTAGATCCAGCTAGAAACTGTGCAATAAAGGGCCGTTCAACCTACAGCAGTACATCTGCAGCGGAACGTGCTACAGACAAGCACAGATCTGCCAGGAATTCTATTTGAAGACCCAGCTGTGAAGCCTGAAGTGTTACACTAATTTTACTTTCTTTCTTGCTAGTTAGAGCTAGTTCAATGTTCTGGGGAATGAATAGACAGCTGCCACAAAGAGAGTTGGTGATTGTAAAGGCAGATGCCATGTCAATGAGACAAAACATGCTATTTAACTGATGCTTCAAATATTGTGACATGAGAGGATATACAGGAAGGACTGATCCAACACCTTCTGGACTCAGGGATGGTCCTTTACTGAAGGAGAGCCTTGGGCCAAGTAATAGCTAGGAAATGTTTGAAAATACTACTTTGACAAACAATGATAGTAATGTAATCCCTTCTTTCTCACAGGAGGCTTTCCTTTATACAACTGTAACTCCACTGCTCACTAAATATACCTGTGATTCTGCATATTCTGGGCAAATAAATTCATGGGGCCTTACTGCAAATATGTGTATGAGCTTTAGACCTGTCCACCCAAAGACTAAGCTTGAGCAAAAGCTAGGGTCTGTAAAGCCACTTGAAATGAAAGATATTGCAAATGCAAATTAGTATTATTATGGTAATTTCTTTCCTCCTCTTGCATGATACCTTTCATCTTAGAAAATTTCACTTCTTCATAAAAAGTGTGTACATATCCCATTTACTAGAATAGCATGAATATAAATTAAGTTTACCTTCAGATACCTGGACCTAAATGCAAAGTAGTATGCAGTTTTGTCCTGTTTTACTGGGAGGACACTTTAAAATGAACCTGAAACAAAAACACCTGCCAATAAATCTGCAATTTCTAGGAGCATAACCATATTAGAACTTTAATCTTGCAACATTTCTGAATGTTGACACTTCTTTAGAAGGGCATTTTCATGACATGGCTTTGAAATGACACACAGGCAAGCCAGGAGTGCTACAGACACAACTTCACCTGTTAAAGCTGCCTGTGAGGCTCCAGACTGTGCAGGAATGTCTCCTTGATGATAAAGGATCATCATCTTACTACTTAAAATAGAATACATACATGTTGTGTTTCCAATTATTTAATGCCATACCATTTCCATACCTTTAGTACCATGTAAGTACTGTGAAATTACTGCCTGCCATGGAAAAGGTCACAGAGGTAGAAAGAAGCCATCAGTTCTGAAATGCCCTGAGTCATCAGTTTCTAATGAGTCTTCAGTTTCTGATGTTTCTGAAATGGCAGAAGGTGCAGGCTGGCTGTTAGCTGTGCCCAGAGGTTGTGACTGCATGGATGGCAGAGGGCTGGCAGTGCACACTTTGCCTCCTAGAGCCCATGGATCATGTCCATGACAGCAAGTTGGCAGGTACTGCCCTGAAATTTTTCCAATACCTGTTCAGAACAGGCTTTCAGCACCACTGAGAACATTCTGCAGGCCTACCCAGGATGGCTGTGTATTTACTCATTGCTAGATATATTTATTTTGCACATGAAGAGGGAAGAACTAAAAACTAATTTTCCAAGAAGGAAACCTGCTCGGCCAATGGGGAAACCATGGACATTTGAAACAAGAGAAAATCCAAAGCACATATTTAGTTTTTGTGTGTTTTCTTACATCTCCCTCCAGAAGAGGACTTTTACTAAACAGCGTAGAAATTGCTGAGTGTCCTTGGGCCAGACAGGCTGGTGTTCTCATCTGGTAAAGTCATCGGAGTTGTGGGAAGTAGTAGGGCAGGAAATCATACTGAAAGAAGGATTAGAGGGATTTCTAAGAGGGGCAGGCTTGTGAATTGTTCAAAGTTCATGGTCAGGTTCAGGGGGTGTTTTTGTGGTTGAGAGGGCTTTGTTACAGGGAGAAATGTTTGGGGTGAATAATGGGAGTTTGGATTGAATGATTAATGAAAAGGTCAGTCATGATGTTAACAGAATGAACCCAACAGCTAGGAAAGCCCACATGGAGTGAATATGTGTGTGCAAATATGTGTTAAGCATTCAGTCAGTGTCAGTCCCTCTTTCATGGGCATCTAGTTTTGTATTGATTTTTTCCACGATCTCTTAATTTTGTGGCATTACTAACAATATGTGGTATTATTGTTAATGCTACTTGGTAGCATTATTAGGACCGTATTATTATTACTGAGTAATATTCCAACATGTGATATTTTCTAATCTAAACACACCTATTTTCTAATAGGCGCATTTATAGTCCAAGACAGGAATATATGCAGCTAATCAATTTGCTTCCTGCAGACCTGCTACTCTAAGCTTCCTCCTCTGAAGCGAAAATGGGAAGGAAAATATCTTCCAAATGACAATGCTCTTGACTTGATTCCTGATTTTGTTTACATCACATATGCATTTCTTTTTTATGCATATAAAAGGCAGGACAGAAGAAAGTCCTGTAATTTGTCAGGTGAGAGAATGAAATACCATTAGGCTACAAAGCCCAGCTTCGCAGAAAATGAGCTTTACATCACTACAAAAACATCAGGTTTAACATCAGTCAAAATGTTCATCCACAAGCAACATTGCTCAATTTGCCTCTCTTTGATCATGTCCCATAATTTCCCAAATTTATCTAGTGAGTGAAACAAGTGGTTGACAGAAGGTGTTGCCCAAGCAGAAAATGAACTGTGGTCAAACAAACTGCAGTCAGTTATCAGGGAACACATGTAAGTTACTAGATATCAGCTTAAAGCAAAATAAATTGTCTACATTTTATTTCTTGTGTAGTGACCTTACAGAGTCCATATCAAACTCAGGTTAAGAGATATTGTGTTTTATAAAATCATTGCAAACATAGACATAAATAAAGAAAAATAAACTGCAGAGACAATACTGCAGTGACTAAGCACTCTAGATTATCTGTTTTCTATACTTCAAAATACACAAGAAAAAAGTGGTTGTTGGAGACAAAGTCAGCAGTGTGGATGGAACAGGTCTACATTGGGTTTTTTGAGCAGTCAAAAGTTTCAATTTAATTTCATTTTGAACCCTCAAGAGAGTTATTTTGCTGAATTTGGTGCCATTTGATTTAACTGGCTATAATTTACTCTTCAGCTGTTTCCTCATTCATAGATGTCAGCATGTGGCTGGGTGACCCAGTGTAATGCAATATGTAACTTAAATTTTTTTTTTCAGTTTACCTCACTTGTGAGTGTTTACTCATTGTATTTTATCCTGAGGTGTTTAAAAGTCATCAGAAGAGGGCTTAAAAAGCACTTGGATTTCTGTGGGGTTGGAGTCATGTCCAGCCAGTCCCTCACAGAGCTCAGACAAGAACGACAGCTCCTTTCATGCCACTGACATTGGCCTTAGGGCTTAAGGCAGTCACCATCCTGACTTCTCAAAGGTCATGAGGCTCCTGGGTTTTCTGTGCTCTCCCAAAAAGGTCTTAAGGTTTCCTATCCAGGATACATGCTGCCAAACCTAGGGATCAAAATTATGGTGAAACAATTTTGCTTTCTGCTCATTTTGGGATAGGTCTCACCCCATCCACAGTGTAGATCTGACAATCTCTGTCCATTATGGATGGTAGCAGGGCTACCTGGCGACTATTTCAGCAGCTTGAAGGCTTCTGGGAAGGAGTATCTCTGCAGGGAGCAAGAATGATGAAGCAAAGGCAGTGATGACCTCTCTCCTGGAGGTGCACACATTGCTCTGTGGGTGACACCGATGAGCCAGGGTGGAGCAGCCACCTGCAGAGTGGTGCCCTACATGTATTTACGTTTTTACGTTTTTCATTCCGGATTTCTGATTGGGCATGAATCACTTTTCAGTGGTTTGGTCTACTGAAAGAAATCAAAGGTTCTCATTTTTTCCAGGGCAGGATGTGCTAATTGCTTTAACATTAGCACTGCTGTTGCAGATTCCTGTTTGGTTTATACAACAAACGGCTCTCTTAAATGTACCACAGACATAAAGTTTAGAAATTCAAGTTCCTAGCAAAAAAAAAAAAAAAATCCTCCTTCCTTGTTCCTTAGTGTATACTCAAGAAATAATGGGACACAGTCTTGGGAAGAGAACCAATGTTACAGCCACCTGCCTTCTTTGGTGAAGAAAGCTGCTCCATTCCCAGCAGTGCAGGCTAGTGCAGTTTGCCCCCCACAAACCCTCTCTGAAGCAATCAATTTCACTCTAGCATCAGTCCTGTGAACATGAACAAGTTGTTATAGTAGCATAGAATGGTTTGGGTTGGAAGAGACCTTAAAGATAATTTTCTTCAACTCAGTCATGATGGGCAGGCTGCTCCATGTTCCATCCAACCCGTCCTTGAACAATTCCAGGCATGAGGTACTCACAGCTTTCCTGAGCACCCTGGTCCAGTGCCTCACCTCTCTACAATATGCATCTGTTAGGTCATGTAGGCACCATGAAATCCACACTCTTTACCTGTACAACTCCTAGATCTTAGAGCTACAATTATGCTAATTAGATATTATTCAGATGAGATTTTCAGATAAAACAAGGCCAGCAATATAACCTGATATATCTATCCTAATACTTTTAATTGAACTGCTTGCAATACGTATTTTTAAGAAAATAAGTTGTAACAAAGAGCTTTAGTAGAAAGTAATCCAGTTTCCCTTCTCCTTTTTAGTGGACTGGGGGGAGGCATTTTCCATCTGAATTTGACCATTGTTTAATTTAATCGGATAGGTTTTGTCCCTTTTCTGGATTAACAATTATTTGCCTCTCTATCATTTCATTTAAGACCAGGTTTGTGCAAATGGAAACTGTTGACTCAGAAGGATTGTTCTGGGACTTTCTCTTTAGACTCTGCAGAAAAAATCACAATGGCTTTTCCAGAGAGTTCCCTGAAAAAACAGAGTGTACTAACTCAATGTCCAGCTCAGTGTTGCTGGGCTGTATTGATCTGTGTGCCTATGTATCTTTCTGCCTGCCTCTGAACCAAGCTTATTTATGTAAGGCTACTTGTGCAAATGAAAATGCTGTTGTTCCAAACAACACAGCAGTCAAACAGTGTATTGAGTTTCTAGCTGGCATAAACCCAAGGCCTTGGTGCTTTGTACAAAGAGTCCCCAGCTTGTGAGAGCACAATATGATGGAAAGAAGAGACAGAGTCTGTCATCAAAAATATGGATCATTTGCATATTTTGGAGTCTCAACTACAAGAAACGCCCAAAAAGGTGTATTTGTGGTATATCTATCCTTGTATTAAAATTTTCTGCTGTCAATACTCTAAATAATTAACATTTGAAAAGAAAAGTCTAAAGGACTAACACAGAAATAATAAACAGAGACAAGCAGAGCCCTAAAGTGTTGTGAGGTAACAGAGTGGAAAACATATGCAATGAAACATCTACAGTGCTCAAAACCACCATGTGTTGCTGTGCCACTTAACTGTGCTGAGTTATTACTCATGAAGCAGGCCACTCTCCTGGGAGGGAATTGGAGTTAATGATCCTGCCTATAAAGAGGCTTCATAATGCAGGAAGCCTCTCCAACAACAAGTTTTCAGTCTTCTTTTGCAGCAGGGGCCATCATCCTTTTTAAGAGTACTACTGTGGTATATTCAGTAAAAATAAACTTTACAAGACTAGTTAAGAAGTGATTTCTAATGCAATTCTAGAGAAGTACCATTCCACAAGCCTTGGTTTATTAATATCCCTTGATGCCTTTTGTAAACAAAAGACCTGCCCTGGTGGGTTGTAGGTCCCTCCAGCTCACTTTCCTACATAATGGGCAAGGACACGCCTGGGAATCCAGGTGGGAAGTTTTGCCAGTGCCTGCCACTGCACTGACTTGGTTCAGGCTGATTCTTTTTCTCCATGTTACCATTGCAAAGAGGCTCCAAACCTTCCAGATTGCTCTGCAAGGAATGTTGGTTCTCAGCACCATTCTGAAAATGGAAGGAAGAGGCAAGTTGTTCTTAAAAAGGTAAAGGACGAACCAGTGAATGCCACTATGCCACTGTATGTTCCTATTGGACACTGTGTTTCGTTTGAAATAGCTCCGAAAAAGTCAAAGAATTGAGAAGTTCTGGAAAAAAAAAAAAAGTGATATTTGTGAAGACAGGGAACATCTTTCCTATATAAAAAATTGAGCAATTTAGCACACTTTAGAATGGAAAGGGGCAGAACTCAACTATACTCACTAGAAAAAAAAGAAAAAAACTTAGAAAACCCCCAACTTTATTCACTGTAGGATATATATTGAGTGATTTGAAGGAGGTGGCTGTTTTTCATGGGCTCTTCCAAGACATTACCTCAACAACACTGACTGAAATAAACATAGGAGGTTCCAGACAAGCCCAAGAGGTAGGTCTTCACAAAAACCAGTTAACTTGAATCACTCATTGCTCCGTGACATTGTAAATGACAAAAAGGGTTTTTTTATGAAAATGATAAAAGTTTGGATTTTCAAAATAACTCAAAACATTGATAGGTCCATCTACTTTTACTAAGAAAACAAAACAAAACAAAAACCCAAAACAAAACAAAAAAAACCCCAAACCAAAACAAATAGAAAAACTCCACATCACCTAAATTAGAATAACTTACCAAGTTTTTCTAGTTCTTCCCTGCCCTTTTATCCAGATTAAAGGACACTCATTGAAAGTGTTCTGGTCATATTTCATAAGGCTATTTAAACCAGCTTTTCTGTTAGTAATATCAGTGTCCTTGGAGCTAGTCAGTAATCTATCCTTTTCTGTGAAAATATTTATGACTTGTAAAATACTTTAAAATGCTAGGCAAATATTCAGAAGTAAATGGACAGAATTTTAATTTCTATGGGAAATGGTTAGTAAGATTAGTAAATCAATCTGCACACCTAAGTTTACTCTTGAGGGTGGAGGTTCTGATCAGTGTCAAACACAATTGTGCAAATGCTTATGAAAACTGGTTTTAAAATGCACTGGGCTGGTTTTCAGTCCAAGCTACGTACATGGTCTAATTCATTATCTCTTGAGCCTACTCAGATGAATGCCAAAAGCAGAAGCAAAATGGGGAGAGAATATTCCCATGTAAGTCCTGACCTATAAAAAGCAAGAGCATCATTAAGAAGCCTATGCAGATGATGATCTTTCTGTTTTCCCTGTCCACTTCTATCTAGCCCTGATCATGATGTTCCTGCTTGAGGTTACACCTGAGGTCTTGTTCATGTCTTAACAATTTATGGGGATTTTTCATACATATTCCAGGTGCTGGAATGGAATATAAATGTATGTGTTGGTGAACTGTGATATGAAATCTCTAGTATCCAAGGAAACAGAGAAAACACATGAGCAACTCCTTTTGTTAAAAGTTAAACCAAATTATCTGTATCATTTTACTTCTCCAAGGGACTTACTATCTCACTCAGATAAGTAAGTGTAAAAATATTTTAAATGTCAAAGTGGAACTTGCATTGCAAAATATAGATCCTAGTCTCAAGCACCCTACTTCTTAACAGGGTTTTCATCCTTGGGTGTAATTTTGGGCTATTATGAGATGCTGATTGCAGACAGCTTGAAACTGGACATATTTTCCCACAGCTTGCTAGCTTATGCCTGCCTGTGAAAAGAAGGATGTAGTAATGAAGTGATTAAGCAAAACCTGAGATGTACTAGATGGAAAATACTAAACCACTATCCAGTAATCTCAAAAGAATCACAAAAGGAAAATGTCCCCTCATATATTCACAACAGTTATCTACTGCTGCCCGGAAATGAGAACTGCTGAAGTGCTAGGAAAAAATGGTTCTGTCTGGAGCTTTCCATTGCAGGAGGGAACTCACAATATGAGTGAAAAGGAGAAGAAGTTTTTAGGCAAGATTTGATCTTTTGATCTGCTTTTGTATCCAGGCAAAAGCCATATAATGCTTTTCAGTTCTGTTGCTTGCTTTTAGACAGATATAGAGATATAAAGCCAGTGTCATTATCCAGAGTTGCTCTTTCAATGAATAACCAGGTGTGGACAAACCCTCAGGGGTAATGGAAAGGGGCCAAGATGGGGCACAGATACTGTGTGCAAATTTCCATGCTTATTTTTAGAGTTAGGGATCAAAGGAAATGTTAGATCTCCATGATAATCTGTGCAAGAGAGAGGTGTATTCCTGGGTTTAAAGTGTTGTGCTTTGGTGTTTCCCCACAGCACACACACTCCTGTGCCTGATGATCTGCCTGAGGGAGAGTTCACATTTGCCATGGATTTTCAGATCCACAATAGAGACTAAAGTCTACTGGGAGTCCAAATACATCATGGCTTTTTGTCGTACCATCTATAAAAACCAGGTAAAAAACCAGGCAGGGTAGAGCTGCCCAGTCCTGGGTCTAGACAGTCCCAGCCAGTCTAAATGCACACACATACCTGTGTATGCACCTATAAGCATACACTCCTCAAGCAGAGAGAAGACAAGGCTAAATGTGTCTGAATATAAACGTAGTCTCTATGGAGCATAAAAATTTAACTGTGTTTCAGTGGGAGGAAGGTCAAAACCCTCTAACAATGGTGCTGGAACAGTGCACAGTCCATCTGACTGACATGCAGTCCCTAAGAAAGCTGCAGGCCTACAGAGAAACCACAGCTGTGATGAGCTAGCAGTCTGGCTCTCTGCTTGCACATTAAAACAATTACTTGCTATATGTCCCTATGGTGATGAAAACCTTAGCTCTACAGAGGTGTGGAAATTCAAAAGGAGATAGAATAAAAATTTGCAATTTTAAGGCCTTCAAAGTGAATCCAACTATTCTGGGAGAGGGAGGTGTCTAACTGGTTGTTTTTTTTGCTGATCTGAGATAGGTTCAACTTACTTGCAAAAGAGCAAATCTGCTCTCCACACCTTACGTACTTGGTCGGTATTGAGGCCAGCAACCAACTCCAGCAGCTGTGGACACTGACACCCTACAGCTACACCAAAATGTGCAATTAAACAAAACAAATTAATAGCTAACCCATGTAATTTGCTTGGCTTGATCCTATATCAAAGAGTCAGAAATGACTGTTGTGAAGATGCACTTTATAGCCTGTACTGGGGCAAATTTTCCTCCTGGGTAAGCTCTGCTCTTAAAACAATAATAGCCAGGGAATGGTGTGACTGAGAAATTCCTGTTAATGTTTACTGTGTTACAGAGAAGAGGTTGCTCATTTCTGAGAAGAGTATCAGGTTCAACCTCATGTGGCCAACAAGAGCTCATTCTAGAACCAACCGTTCTGGCACCCGTCTCCAGATGAGTGATTTCACTGAGGGGTGGCTCTCTGTGTCCCTGAACAATTTTAACTGATATGGTGAGAGGCCTCACCTCTATTCAAGATGATTTCCCTCATTTTCAGGGCTCTTTCACCTATTTCTTGACTTGGTTCAGCTGTTCCTTTCTGTAGACAGGAAAAAGGACAAATGAATCAGGAGTGTTCTCACTATGCCTTCATTTATCCTTTATTACATCTGACAAGAAGCCAGGGAGTCAAGATTCCTTCTGCATCATCCTTCTCAACACATCTCTCCTCACCTGTTGCCCCAAGAGATAGAAGCAGAGCAGAGAAGAAGAAGCAGAGAAGATGAGCAGAGACAGAAGCTTCATGTGAACTGGGTCGTGTCACTTTCCATCCTGACCTGAGCATCTTTATGGGAGCTCATAGGGGATGAATGGTATTGTAGTGATGTGACTGATGCTGATTACAGATGTTTATAAATTACAGAACTGAGAAGAATAATACAACTACCCAGAAAAATTATCAGGAGATTAAAATAAAGCTTGGGGTCTTTTTAGTTGCTGGTTTTTGTTTGGGTGTTTTTTTGACATTTGGAGCAGCATTTATGTTGTATTTTCCAGCTTTACCCACGTCTCTGACAAGTAAAAATATGCATGTATTTTCTGCTTAAAGAAAAAAAAGGAAGCAAACTACTACAGAGTTTGCTACATCTACATTGTTTAGGCCCCTGCTTCATCATGAACAAGATGTGATTCAGGGTCAAATTCTGAGAGGGATAGGAAATGCCCTTGTGACCTGACATACCTGCAGGCCACCCTTGCAGCGGAACATGGTCGCCTGTGCTCTCACTCTCCTCCTACTGTTCCTCATGTTTCCGAGTAAATAGCCAGGCACTATTGTGGGAGGAGGGGACAGAGAGGATGGCGTTGGGACACCATGGGGTGATTCAATCAATCATCCATAACCCACCCCCTTGCTTCCAGAAAATTCCCTGCTCCCCACTTTTCCATTTGCTCTCTTCCTAAGAACACCCTCTCCCTGTTTTCCTATTGGTGTGCCCCCAATCAGCCCACCCTAAGCCCCTCTCTGTACCCCCTCCTTATTGGTCGAAGTGTACCCCGATCCTGCCTACCCCTTCCCCCTTAAAAACCCCAGTCCCGCCTGGGCCCAGGGCTCGGCACCCTGGCTCTGGTACCCTTCAATCAAGGCTGTAACCCACTTTCCGTCCCTCCCTGCACCCTCGGACTTCCCGACATTAAAGCCTGTTGGAACAGCACCTGAGCCTCCGAGCCCTCCTTTGACCTGGCTGTGCAGTCTTTAGTCATCCAGGACTGTGCGGATGAGCTAGCAGCTAGGACCCCGAAAGCCCACACACTGTGGTGTCAGGAACTGGGATGATGGGCAATCCGCAGAATAGAAGAGAAGCATTTATCATCTTATATGATCATTTATCATCTTATATGATCCCAGAATCACAGAATTACAGAATCAATTAGGTTGGAAAAGACCTTGGAGATCATCAGCTCCAACCTGTGACTTAACACCATCATGTCAACTAAACCATGGCACTGAGTGCCATGTCCAGTCTTTTTTTTAAACACCTCCAAGGACAGTGACTCTATCACCTCCCTGGCAGTCCACGCCAGTGCCCAACCCCTCTTTCTACACAGAATTTTTCTCTTACACCCAGCCTAAACGTCCTCTGGCACAGCTTAAGAGACTCTGTCCTCTCATCCTGTCACTGGTGGCCTGGGAGAAGAGACCAAACCCCACTTGGGTACGCCCTCCTTTCAGAGACTTGTAGAGAGTGATAAGGTTGCCTCTGAGTCTCCTTTTCTCCAGGCTAAACACCCCCAGCTCCCTCAGTCGTTCCTCACAGGGCTTGTGTTCCTCACCTGTTGCCTCCTCTGGACACGCTCAAGTGACTCAACGTCCTTCCCAAACTGAGGGGCCCAGACCTGGACACTCAGGGTATGGACTCACCAGTGCTGAGTACAGGGGAAGAATGACCTCCCTGTTCCTGCTGGCCACACTGCTCCTGACACAGGCCAGGAGGCCCTTGGCCTTCTTGGCCATGTGAGCTCACTGCTGGCTCTTCAATCTGCTGTCGAAGAGAAACCCCAGGTCCTTCTCTGCCTGGGCACTCATCATCCAGCTACTCTGTACCAGCCTGTAGTGCTGCAGGGGGTTATCATGGCCAAAGTGTAGAACTCAGTCTTGTTATTGCTGGACTCAGCCCATCTACCCAGCTGAGGGATCTCTGTCCACCTCCCTCTGCAGAGCCCTCCTACCCTCCAGCAGACCCACACACGCTCCCGGCTTGGTATCATCTGCAAATTTGCTGCTGGTGGACTCCATCCCCTCACCCAGATCACCAATGAAGATGTTAAACAGGACCAGCCCCAGCACAGACCCCTGAGGGACACCCCTCAGGGTGAGCAGCCACCAGCTGGATGCAGCACCGTTCACCACCACCCTCTGGGCCTGGCCATGCAGCCAGTTCCTAACCCAGCAAAGAGTGCTCCTGTCCAAGCCGTGGGCTGCCAGCTTTCCCAGGAGAGTGCTGTGGGAGATGATGCCAAAGGCCTTGCTGATGTCCAGGCAGATGCATCCACAGCCTTCCCTGCATCCAACAGGTGGGTCACATGGTCACGAAAGGAGATCAGGGTGGTCCTGCCCTTCCCAAACCCATGCTGGCTGGGTCTGATCTCCTGGCTGTCCTGTAAGTGCTGTTTGATCACACTCAAGATGATCTGCTCCATAACCTTGCCAGGCCCTGAGGGCAGGCTGACAGGTCAGGCTGTAGATCATAGAGTCGTAGAATGTTCTGGGCTGGAAGGAATCCAGAAGGATCATCAGAGACCAACTCCTTACCTAACACAGGACATATGAAGAGTCACACAATGTACCTGAGAGTCTTTTCCAAACATTTCTTGAACTATCCCAGGCTGACGCTGTGACAGCTTTCTTGGGGAGCATGTTCTGGTGCCCAACCATCCTCTGGATGAAGAACTTTTCCTGATATCCAACCTAAACATCCCCTGACTCAACTTCAGGCCATTCCCTTGGGATGTCACTGATCACCACAAAGAAGAGATCAGTGCCTGCCCCTCCTCTTCCCCTCACAAGGAAGCTGCACCTGCAGTGAGGTCTCCCCTCAGTGTCCCCTTCTCCAGGCTGAACAGACCAAGGGACCTCAGCCACTCCTCACATGGCTTCACCCCAAGGCCCTTTCACCATCCTTGTGGCCTCCTTTGGAACCTCTCTAACAGCTCAGTGTCTTTTTTGTGTTGTGGCACCCAGACCTGCCCCCAGCACTCGAGGTGATGCTGTGCCTGATGCACCCCAGGACATGGGGGCCCTCCTGGCTGCCAGGGCACTGCTGGCTTATGTTCAGCTTGCCATTGACCAGGACACCCAGACTCTTTCTGCAGAGGCTTTTTCCTTCCTCTCTCTTCCCACTCCTCACTGACTACACCTTCTACATTCTTCAGCATCCAAATGATGCTTCACAGCTGGAAAGATGTGTGGGCTGCAGACAAAAACACCCCATTGTCCAAATAGACTTAACTTGCATGAGCAATGTATTGATTTTAGTTTGAAGGTTTCTTCCTAAGAAAATTAATGTCAAATAAATATAAGCTCTCTGATAAAATGTGAAATGTTCAGCATCACAGGAACCAAGTTTAATTAATTAAAAGGGAGTCTGATTTTCTTGATTTGAGAACAGCAGGAAGAGAACAGGAGGCAGAGAGCCGAAAATGCTCCTGTCTGGCAATGAATAATGCACAGCATGAGGAAGAGGGAAGCTGAAACACTGGATTATAATGTGTGAATTTTTTGAGCTGTGCAGTTATTTGCTGACCTTTTTCACCAGGGCTTCACTGCCATTACAGGACATCCAAATAGGATGTGTAGTGAGTGTGGTGGTTTGACCAGGAAGGAGTGGGAATTCTGGGAAGCTGTGGTCAAACCAATGAAAGTTTTGGGTTTGAGACTGGCACCTAGTGTAGCCAGTGGGGTTTGGACACACCTCCGAGAATACACAGGGGTTAAAAGCAGGGCACTGCCCTTGGCACGGAAGGAGTGGGAATTCTGGGAAGCTGTGGTCAAACCAATGAAAGTTTTGGGTTTGAGACTGGCACCTAGTGTAGCCAGTGGGGTTTGGACACACCTCCGAGAATACACAGGGGTTAAAAGCAGGGCACTGCCCTTGGCACGCTCTCTTGGGACGTCGCGGTGAAGAGGTCAGATCTCTTCCCCCGTCCAGCCTGCTGCTGGGCGGGGGAGGGGCAGCCACGTGGTAGGCCCGGGGCCTGGACAGAGATGGGGGTTGAGGGGGCTTCGAGGATGGAAGGGTGGAAGATCCCAGGGAGTCAGCCCTCGGGCAGCCATCCCCCCCCAGGAGAGAGAGAGAGAGAGAGGAGAGCCGGCGTCTGAATGTGATAGCAGCCGCCCAGGAGGAGAAAGGGGAGGGAAGGGCGCAGCCTGGCCGGTGGAGCAGCAGCACCTGTGGGAGTACCAGCATTCTACCAGCATTCTGAGATAGAAAGAGACTGAAAACTTTTAACCCTTTCTTTCATGATTGGGGCCTTGCAAAAATGCTAATCCTCCTCGAAGCTGAATAAGAAGGGAGATAAGAGATGAGATGAGACAAGGACCTGGCCCGAAGAACGTGGAGATGATTGGATGGGGAGAGATGATTTGGAGTGGCCTTTTGGCTGGACTTTTCTTGTGGCCATGGACTCAGTTGTTCCTGTGACACAGACTGCATTTAGCGGGAGGCAGTGCCTCAAAACCAGGAGGGTTCATTCGTGAGGACCCCCCGGCCCCAGGGGGTTGGAAAAATATGGGGGGGACAGATGTCCCAAAGCAGAGACTGTGCCTTTTTGGAGTGAGACAAGGCATCCTTGAAAGACAACCCTGAAAGCAGCTCTGGTCCATGCCGTCAGTGGTGAGAGCACTGGGCATGGAAGGAAGATGTCACAAGTGGCAAAAGGACTTTTTCCGGGCGGTGCCGAAGTGACAAGGAAGCACACGAGGTTTCAGTGTGTTTCCAGGAGAAGCCTATGGAACGAGAAGGACTCCTTTCCTCTTCATGAACTGCAGTTTGAGTATACTAAAGTGTGGGGCCAAGGCTGGGCAGTTGATTTGGGAGAATGTATCGGATTGGGAAAGTCAGGGAGTGGGGAGGAGGAAAGTTTTTTTGTAAGGTTTTCAATTTCTTTTTTTCTTTTCCTTATAGTCTTTCCCTATTTTCCTGTAGTTTAAGTAATAAAGTGTTCTTTATGTTTAAGTTAGAGCCTGTTTTGCTTATTCCTGGTCACATCTCACAGAAGACACCAGGGTGAGGCATTATCATGGGGGGGCACTGGCTCTGTGCCAGGCTCAAACCTTGACAGTGAGGTAAATGTGCTCTCAGAGTTAGAGGACTGCACATCCCTTATAAACATCGCCCTTATATGCTGCTCAAGATATTTAAAGTGGTTGTGATTAAGATCACTAAATATAAAGATACAACATATTCCAGTCCATGATGTCATCTGTCCTTTAGTTTGGGGACCATACTGAGGCATATCAAGCACACCAGGAATTATACGTATAGGGAAGTCCTAAAGGATTGCACTGAAATAATAATTTTTTAGGCTTTTGAATTGCTCTGTGATATTTACTGGAGACACTCCACTGCAGAATGAGTGTTACAGGGGGCACTGATGCAATGTATTTGGTGGTCTAGGGAAAGAAATGCAGGTTTTACTGACACTGCTGGCCTTGTAAGCTGGCATTACTGAATCTGATAAAGAAGTTTGTGGGCCAAAATGAAATGTATGTATTCTGTTCCTGCTAGACAACAAGTTATGCCGAAAGTTTTAGAGCAGTGGTGGCTGTGATGAGAAGTGTCACAGGATGGGGACTTAACACAGATGCTGGGTTTGGTGCTGATGAGAGCATTCTAATCAAGAGGGGCTTCCAAATCTATGCTAATATGTGGCATCATGGATGCAGGAATGGCTCTTTTCAGCTGACAATTTAGACTTGTTCAGGCAGCTTTGACAACAGAGAATTTACAGAATGGGAAGCTCTTGGCACTGCTGAGGATCATCCTGCTGAAGGCAGGAAAAGGATGCTCGTTAGTGTGATAGAAAGAAAAATAACAAGCTGTTTTTTCCCCATGCCTGTTGTGTCCCAGGCAGGCATTCCAGCTCAGCAGCTCTGGCCTGGCCCACTGACAGCCCGTGGAACAGGGCAGAGCCTCAGAGGGACCTGGAGCTGATGCCAGAGACCCTCTGTGGCGTGGAGATATGCTGTCCTCATCTCCAGGTCCAGTTCCAAACCCAGGGAGGAGTCCAGCCTGGCTTAAGGGCAATAAAGAAGGTAGTGCAGCTCTTTCATTATAGGATGATTTAGGGTAAGAAACAGAAAACCTTCTCTTTTCCTCTGGATTTAGGCTGCCCATGTGAAAGGAGAGTGAGGCTGGGTGTCTCACTTAGGCACACAGCACTCCTGAGTGTGTGATCTCTGTGGCATTACAGAAAGAAGCCCACAGTGGGAAGCAACATGAAGGCCAATAATTCTTGATTTTGTTACAAGAGGATGCTGCTTGTCATCCAAATCTCCCCTGTTAAATGAAAGAGCCTGCAACATCCTGATGAGTGTAAACAGTGTTGAGTACACTGTGTCTTCCTTCTTTTCACCTTGAGAGCCACTGCACTAAATTTATTTGTTAACATTTTGTAAAGAGAGCAGAAGAAAAGCACTACATAAAGCCAAAATCTGTTTCTTTTAGTGCAGCAGATGTGGAAAAGTCAGCACTGGCAAATCATGGGTGGACCTTCATTTTTTCCAATATGCCAAGGGAAAATAAGTCCTATTACTTTGCTCAGGGCTACTGAAAAAAGATTTAAAAGGTTAATAATTAAATGTCTACTCCTGATCCTGCAGTATATCCTTCAAATATCCTGAAGATGTAAAGAGGCTGCAACCCAGGGACATAGTCCTGATCACCCTTACTGACCTGGGTGCTTTTTGCCCAGGCAAATAAACATTATTGAAGTCAGCATGACTTCAGAATAAACTTTACCCTTGTACAGGAAGAGACTGGCAGACAGAAGTTAAAGTTTAGATAATCTTTTCCTACCTCTCATTCAATAAAACAATGTTTGTACACTAAAAGGAGAGGAAGATGAGAGGCAATATTGCATGTTTATGAAATACACAAAACAGGCTCCTAGCTGTTACACAAAAATGCAGCAAATTTGATTACACTGAATGCTTTTGACAGAATTTTGAAATCTAAAGGATTAAAAGTTTTCTGACAGCTTTCTGCAGTCAGTTATGGCTGAGTCAGCCAATAGCACTATGTTGTGTGTTTGGGGAAGATAACTTTTAACCCATATTGAAAAACAGGAAGGAAGGGGGGAAAAAAAGCCCCTGTTGATTTTTTTACTCAGCCACAACTTGTCATAGCTCCCCTGAACAAAACTAATAGATGCAATGGGAAAGGAACAGAAATTGATACCTGTGCCCAGCTTGTCCAAAGCTGAGATGGTTTAATCATTAATAATTACTATGATGCCCTAAGGAAATAATTGCCCCTGTTATCCCATGGTTTAGGAGAGTTTTCATTTTTATGCTGCAAATAATATGATGTGAAAGTGGCTTTTTAGACAGAGCTTTGGTGAGGGGTTTGGAAAATTCTGAATCACCCCCAAAATAACATGAGGACTAGGAGAAGACTGTAGGAGAGGGCAGGGTGTTTTCAGACTCACTGTGTCTCTCCAGCAGTGTGCTCTGCTCCAGTCCACAGTTATCCACAGTAGTGAAATTTTGTCCACACTTATCCACAGTAGTGAAATTTTGTCAGCCACCACTTCCCTCAGTGCACACAAGCACGCTAAGTACCTGTTGTGGTGCAGCCGTAATAAATTTAGTGCCACTTTAAAAAAAAGGCATCAGAAAATCGTTGTCAATAGAAGTGAGAAAAAAAAAAGGCAAGGGAATTTGAAGCTGAGAGTTTTTGTTAGGTCTTCTTTCTTTTTTACACCCCTGCCTCCCACACCTCCCCCATCACTTTATAGCAATATAGGCATATATTTTAAAACATGCACTTTTTTCTGTCTGTTGTCAGACATTTCAACAACACTGCTAGCAACATCAGGCCGCCAGGGCTAAATTGGATGAGATATTCTGCTGGTACAAACTGGCACAGCTCTGTTTAAACCAATGGGTTTGCTTCAGTTCTGAGCCTTTTTCTTCTCTAGAAATCACCCTCTCATTTCATACCTCCCACAGTAAGTGAAATCAGGCAGAGATTTTTGGGTTTGCTCTGGGAGACCCTGCAAACAGAGGCACAGCAAGAGAGAGCTCCCATTGGCAAAGATTAACCCTCAAGCCCATTGCTTTTGGTGTCACTGCCTGCTTGTGCAGTGCCCTTGTGCATGGGGCCCTGAGGCTGTTGCTCCTGAGGGGCTCATGAGAATTAAAGACTTTGTACTTGCATTTTGGCAGCACTAGCAAACCTTAAGCCAGGAGGCTTCAACACCCTAGGCATTGCACAAACATGGACTGGGACTCAAGTTGCAAAATAACCTTCTCTGTCATACCCACCACTCTGCAAAAATTATCTAGTTTTCACTGACAAGCAGTCCTCTGAGCTGTCAAACTCTGCCTCACATGTTCGGCACTCAAAATTAAAAATCTTAAATAAAACGGATATTTTAGAAAGACAAATATATTCTAGAGACAAGAAAAGCTAATTTTACGTATCTAATTAGTCACACTTGGGAGTAATAATAGAACCACTTGGGTTATGCTAAGTTATTAATACTATGCAAAATACAAGATATCGGTTGTGTCATCTTTTTTTTTTTTCGTTATCACTAGATCACAATTTCATCAAACAATAATTTGTCATGTAAATTTTTTTCCCCCGTAATTTTACCTCTCATATGTGAAGGTGCAAATGTACTCATGCTAGAGGAGCAGGAAGGAGCAGAAATTCTGTCAGGAATTGAGATGCCAGGTGAGAACCCCTGGCTGGAAAGCACTGAGCACAGGAGCTGCTGCTTTCTCAAAGATGCCAGTTTGGAAGTACAATTGTTTGCTGCTGATCCCTGAAAAACAGAAGTGCTTGCACTAACTGTTGCCTTCTTTATTAAGGAATCAACCAGTTCGGCTGGAGAGGGTGGTGCTGCTGGGCTGGAATCCTGTCACACTGGGAGGAGGGCTCCAGCTGGAGTGCCTGGCCCCTCAGGTGCACTCACTGCTCATGCTGCTGCAGTGTGATGGACAGGACAGAGATGCTGGAGACTCCTTGGCTGGCCTGCTCCTGGCTTTTTTTGGCAAGCTGAGTGCCCCCGTTGCAGGACAAGTGCAATGGAGAAAGACACAGAGACAGACCTGTTTTGGCACAGACTGGTCAGGCAGTGAGAGGTCTTGTGCCTGGAGAGAAGGGCACTGCCCCAAGCACTGACCGGGGGGCACCAGGAGCTGCATGCACACAGACCCCAGCCCTCAAGATCAAATCAGTCTCCCATGTCACGCCATGGAATATATACTCAGGTGTGTCTGCGGAGACAGTAGACTTTGTTTTTCTTGGTGTTTAGTTTAGCATTCAACCCTCTGTACTGCAAAAAATATTCCTCTTCTTTCTCTGAAATAATGTGTGTGAGTTTAAATAGATATTTATGCCTTTCAACAAAGATTTTAATTGCATTTTGATATATGCATATGTATGCATGTATATATTCTCCTTACTAAGGCAACCATACTCCTTGTAAAGATGTATTTGCTCATTTAGTGGGCTAGATTGTGCCTTTCCCAAACAGGTGATGACCTTCAAACAGGGTCCCATGACCCAAAACTACACCCTGCTGCTCAAACATTTATTGACAGGCAGTCAACCTGCCGTTGCCTTCCCCCTTCTTACACTTTCAACCCTCTCTAACAGGAATTAGAGCATCACCTGGGTCCCTGACTGCCGCTGCCCCAGAGCTCTGTAGTCCCTTTGGGTGCTCTCAGGCTTTCCCAGCACTGCCATTGGTGTCTACACTTAAGAACATGATGGAATAGTTCAGGGGCTCAGGCAGGCCCTGGCAGTCCCCCCAACACCCAGATCCAGGTCCCCAGGTGAACTTCTGCAGCCCCAGGCCAGGCCGGCAGTGCCACTGTCCCCTGGTGCAGGGAGTGGCACTGCTGCCCCGGGGGGCTCACGAAGGGCAGGGTCAGCTGGCCCAAACCTCACCTGAAAGCACAGCCAGTTTCCTCACCTCAGCCTTGAGGGCAGTGACCAGATTCCTCAGAGAACTTGTGGATACCCCATCCTTGGAATTGTTGAAGGTTCAGGCTGGATAGGGCTCAGAAAACCTGATCTAGTAGAAGGTATCCCTGCCCATGGCAGGGGAGTTTGAACTAGAAAGTCTTCAAGGTCCTTTCTCAGCCCATATCACTCTTTTGCACTACAGTTCTACGACTTTATGAACTTATAGCATAGTTACAGGCCTTTGGATAGAGCAGAAGTCACCAGATTTCATCCCTTACTTTTTCCAGAGGCTGCTCTTGCTGTTCCACTGGGAACAGACCCTACCTGCACCTGCATTGCAGCTGGGGCGTGGGATTCTTGAAGCTGTTGCATGTCTGAGAAGATCCTGTCTATCTCTCTTAGTTCCACTACATATTAATTTTCTTTAATTTCTTCTTTTTCTTTTCTTTTTCTTCTTCTATTTTTTTTTTTCTAATATGTGGGAGATGTTCTTGTCTTCTGTCACTATTTTTTTGTTACAAAGGGAATGACGAGGAAATTACCTAGGGTTCCTGCATGGTAAGAGATTTTGCATAAGCAGAAATCACTTATTCAGCATAATCTCCTAAGAACCTGCACAAAAGGCATTGGAAGCACATTAGAATAAAGTTGTCTTTGTCTAGCTAGCATGTGATTTTAGGGAAAAATTTATTTGCATACAGAGAAAACAAAAAGTCAGCATACCATTCGAAGCTGGTTGAAACCATGTTTCAGCTGAAAATAGCACTGCTGATTTCCCTGGAGTCTCAGTACTGACACACAACTCTGCCTTGGGATGTCTTTCTTGTTCTACACCTGGCTTTGGGCAGCAGTCTTAGTTGGAGCTCCCTTATTTTGGGGACAGAACTGGAGAGCTACAAAGTTAAAGGAATATTTGCTAAGATAGTGTAACCCCAAAGGGATCACAAAATCTATCAACAGAAAGACGCTGCTCTCCAAGGCTGCACTGCAGAGTGCACAGGCCCTTCCTTTCCCTCTTGGGTCTGGGCAGAGAGCTCACAGGCGTCTAAAATGCTGCAGAGTCGAGATTGATCAAGTGAAGCTTTACTTATGAGGATGGACTAGAAAAGAAATATCTCCACACTTTACCCACATAAGCTTCCAAGTAAGCCTGACAGTATTAATGAGGCAAACACAACTTTTCTCTCTGCTTTGGCAAGGATGTTGGAAGATCTTTAGCATCACTTTTGTCCATCCAAAATTAGTATACCCTCCAAAGCAGATAGACTCATCAGGACACCATGCTGTCCATAAGGAAGATGAGGCCTGTTCATGGAAGAAACTTCTCTGAGCTCTGTTCAACAGCCTCCTAGGACTCAGTCACAACAGAGAATGAAAAAATTACAAATTACATAAACAAAACATAAACTCATAACCCTCTCATCTTTGAGACTGGTATTACCTTGTGTTTCCTCATTTCCAACTTCCATCACCAACCTTCAGACTTGCTTTCTCTTGTTGCCGTGTTACTAGAGTAGTCCATGCAGTGTCTGCTTGGCAAAGCTGTCACAAAAGGTTCAATTTCTACCCAGGGACTCTGACATATAATTTTGCCATTTTGCTTGATGGGTGCAAACAAACAACTGCTGCCATCCCACTGACAAGTATGGTGATCTGAATGTTAATCAGTCCAGGGACAGAAAACTGCTCATCCTAAAATAGCTGCTTATTGAAAGAAATGTATTAAGCTTCTGCCACTGTGAGGAGGGGTGAGCCTTGTACAGCAGCAATGTGCCAGGCTAGAGCAAGTCCACACCTATCATGGCAAAGTCTCTGTGACTCTTCACTAATCCACTACTGTTGTTTCTGTCTTGAAATCTGATCTCCTTTTATTTTTAATACAGGTCCTCTTCCTCTTTTACTAGAGCAATAAAAGGTAGGACAACTTGAATACTGAGGGCAAGAAATCACTCTATCTCCCGATGACCTGGTGCCAGCATTGGGTAAGACCTTGGAAATTAAATATTTCCTTTCAGCTGCAATAACACATGTGGTTATGTTTTTGTCCACAAAGACTACCTTACAGAAGATATTACATGAAACAGAATTTCTTGAGTGTTTAATTTTATTTTGTTTGACAGTATCTCTCTTCTTATATTAAAATTAGAGGATACAGCCTTTTTACCACCTCCAATTGAAATGTCATTGAAATGTCATTATGTAACATATTTTTGTTATCATCCTAGTGACTAAAATACTTGGAAAATCCCCTGCCAATGCTCAAGTCTATTTCCCCTCCCAGACAGTCCCAGCTCTGCACCCACCACATCACTCTGTAGCACGAGCTTCCCCCTGAGAGCTAGTGTGGAGATGCTGGCCACATCCCTGTTCCCTGGGACTCTCCATGAAGATGGAGGATGAGCTGTCTTTGTTATCTGTAATCCTGGACTGAAGGGCTACATCCTGCCCAAATCCTGGCCTCCACAGTTCTAGTTAGATACTATATTCCTTCTCCTGTCCCAGTAGTTAAGCTGGGTCCACTGTCCACAGGGACAGAGTTGCAGCATTTCCCTACAGAAATCAGAGGAAGCCACGGGCAGTGTGCCAGGCACAGCAGCTCCTCTGAGGCATTCCCCTGCACAATGCAGGTATGCTTGCTGCCCACCCAGGTGCACTGGCGTCAGATCTCATAAATCTAAAATAACTTCAGCTCTTTGTACATGGGACACTTGTTTTCCTGGGCCTTCAACATGCTGGTCTTTTTATTTTTCTTCTTGGTGTTATAATTAACACACCTATCCTCACGCACAGGCTGTACTTTTTATCTTGCACCTCACAGATGTCAATTATTATTTTCATGGTAGCATGGCATTTTATGAGATTGTGTTGGCTCCTAGGTAGGAAATACAATTGGACTGCCTGGAGTGAAACTGTTATTGAGGTAGTCTCTTCCCAGTTATTACATCTCCAGACAGAATTTGTAACCCTCAACTCAGTGTACCATGGTGGACTTAGAGAATACCCTTAGAGGTTCCTTCCTCCTCCTTCAAGGAGGAGGCTCTAAGGATGTTGACCTTAAATGCAACTTGCTGTTGTGCTGCTAAAGGCGAGAAGTAACTGACAGAATCTCCAATTTTAATGTTTCATTTACTGTTCAAAGAGCAGTGGTTTAATGAAACTGCTTTTTACAACACAGTACCAAGCAGATTAAACTAACCTTACATAAATGCATTTCCTTTCCCATTTTGATCATTGGAAACTTGCAGAAGCTCTTTTCTGCCAAAAGAGATAACATACATCTATTCTATGAAGAGGGTTTTATTTTGTTGAGGGAACGGATCTCCTCTTATTCAAAGGAAAATACTCATCAATAATCAGCTTTTATTTTTTTCTGTGAATATACTTAATGGTGCTGGTTGAAAGCCAGTCTCCTCTGAGACAACTTGAAGTCAACTCGTTCACATGCAGAAGTAACACTCTACTGTATGACTAATTTATTTCCTAATTAGCAGCTGGCAAACTATTATTATTTTTAATTAAATCATCCACCAAGGCTCATTGTGAAACAAGTAACTCTTTGTCATTAATACAAAGTTAGATCCTGACATTTATATATTAGCCCAGCTAACATAAAAGGCAAGCCCTCCAGAGCTGTACGAGGCCTGTGCACCACAGACCATCCATCTGTGTTTGTGTGCAAATGCCCTCACACTGACACATGCTGATCTGCACACAACACACACACACAGGCTCGTACATGCATTTTTCAGCATGGTTTTCAGCTCATGTATATTCTGAATGTTTCCTTCATGTGGTTCAGTACCTATGTAGGTATAGATCAGCCGAATGTCTATAGTTATGCCCAGGAATGTCTGTATGTTCTCCTTCATGTTTATTAAATGTGAAACTCTCTAAGGTAAGGTTTGCTTTATGGCACATGAGCAGTAATCTGTGTCAACAGGTGCAGTCTGAGTTGAAGGCAGAGTGAGGATCTTGACTGAATTCAATCTGTTGATCCTAACACACTCCGTTTTTGCAGCTGCGCTGCTTTACAAACTTGCTGCGTCACATAAGTACCATATAAATATAACTTACTGAGAAGTATGAGAGACCTTGAGCAACTGAAGCGTTATTAATAGTGGAGTGGTCTACAGCAGCCAAGCTGTATTAGACAAGATCAAGTCTGCCTGAAACCCAGCAAGTGGAAATGTTCTGAGGGGTTTATTCCTGTGCAGGAAAGAGCAGTTAGAGGAGCAGCACTGGTTCCTTCACTGGAAGGAAAATGAATTCTAGAGAAACAGGCATAAGAAGCAAAAACCAGAATCACACACCAACCCTGTCTACCATTTGCTTTTGCTTTCTCCAGCCTTTTGCAGTGTGGATGTCTCTTGAGGCTGAGGGAGATGGGTCCATGTCACCATGGGAGGAAGGCACCCGTCTCCTGCAGAGTGCTCTGCGGTGCTGCAAGGCTGGGGCAGGCTCTCCTCCAGAGCCCAAGGATCAGCCAAAGGAGAGGAATGGCAGCTGAAAAATAGAGTCATCTCCTTTCCCAATAACCTCTTCTTGCCTGCCTACCCTCATGTGTGCCCTGCCTGCTCACCCCATCTGACATGCAGACTCCACTCTGCTGTCAGAGCGCCATGCTTACTCAGCTGTGTTCCAGCTGAGTCCTGAAATGGCTTTGGGGTTTCCAGTGCCACCAGGGTGTAAAGCATCCTTATAAACCTACAAATGCCACTAATACTGGTTTGAGGAGTGGGAAGCAGGAACAATCAATTTTAGAGTAAAAGCTGTGGGGTTTACAAAGTTTTTTATCCTGAGACCTATCCCAAGCAAGGAATGGCTAGGAAGGTGACCATGAGCAGTGGTTTGAACCCACCATAGCTCCCACATGCTCAGCTCCTACAGCAGAGCCATACATAGACTGCCTGTCCGAAACCTCTGGACGCTTTCCATCTGCATCAGGCATGCAGCATCCGGGCAATGCCAAGGCACTGTGGTCCAGCATGGAAAATTCAGGCTTTAAGTAATGTCAGGCTGAGCTTTCTGCTGGGACAGCTTCATTTAAGGAAATTGTTAACCGTGGTGGTGGCTTTCCTACAGCCCGTGGTGAGGCTGTAAGGCCATGCTTAGAGAAGTGGGGGCAGGCAGGGCTCAGTCCCTGTGCCAGCCATTCCCACATGGAGAAAGGTTTTCTTGCCCCTCCCATCCCCCCGGTAATGTTGCATAAGGGATTTACATCTACCCAAAGTTCTTTGTGAGATAGGAGCAGCTCATTATTTTTAATAGCTCTGACATCATTGTCAGTCATGGATTTACCAAAAGGATAATGGGCTGTTGTTTGTCACTGCCTCTAGCATTAGCCCCGTGGTGTCAATGGGCACACCCAGTCATATAACGTAAGCAATTACACAGCCTCCATCTTTACCTTAGGGCTACAGTCCATTCTTTTTAAATCATCCTCAGCCTTGTGTCTCTAACTTGTACTAGAAACATCACCTGCTCTCTAGGCACCTTCCTAATGGGTGTTATGAAAAGATCAGATTATTTTGTGGCTGAGAAAGAGGAGAATTTTCTTCTTTTTCTTAAATGCCAGAAGACGTTGAAATTTTCAGTTGATCAGTAGATGCAAGAATATTGTTTCTGGGATTTTTTTATTTTTAAGGTAATATCCCCTAAACTTCCACCCCTAACCAATTTTCAACTTATTTAATTTTTTAAAATAAATAAATAAACTATTTCCAGGTCTATTTACTCTAATCAAAATCAGAGTACACATTGGCATTTGAGTGGTACTTTTAATCTATTTTTCTCCTTATGTAATGACACACGTCTCTGTTCAATTAGGTGACTCATCATACACTTCAGCATTAGAGTCCTCTGAAAAACAGAGCATAATGCATTCCTGAGACTTACGTACTTCTTAAAAAAAAAGTTATAGTCAACCGAGATTGATAGAAACAAATAAGGTTCAGTCCCACTTACATAATTTAAAATAGTGTGGTCTATTTCACCACAGCACCCATTTTAAAAATGGTAGCACCACTTGTGATTCATAGGAGTATGAATCCTGTCACATAATTACACATTTAATTCCATTTAGCCACCTACATACATCACCTTGCTTTTCACCTTTATTGTTATTCTTTCCTACTTCACCCAGGCTAATGTGGTCCCAGAGCTCTTCTAAAGTAGTAACAAAGACATGCGCGCATATTTATTTATTTATTTCATTTTAATTGATTGATTGATTGATATACTGTGCTTCTAGGCTGCTAGTTTTTTCTGAAATTCATTGCATAGGTAGGTAGCAAAAAAAGTCTCACTCTGCTAAACATAAAGCAGAGAGGCCTAGCAGGAGAGATGCATTTTGCAGTATCTGGGAGGGAATCAGTGCCTTTGGGAGATTTGGATCCTCTTGCTTTTCAGTTTGTCCCAGCATGATGGAACCTGCAGCCACAGCCAGGCCGTATCACAGGGCAAACCCCGTGATACCAATGCTATCTCACAACTAGTCATCAGATTGCTCAGTTAGTTTGGCTCTCCTAAGCAAGCAGGAATCAGAAACTGTTTTATGGGAATGTTCTTTCATAAAAGAATAAGGTGTGCCTGGTGGCCAAGAGCTATAGGAAAGTTGTTATCCAAACCCAGGGGACTGGGTATTGGCATTGTCAGTATCAGCCCCCTCAACATCTCAAGACAAACCTCACAGGCCTTGGGAATCTACATTTGGGCTTTAGTTTTAAAGAGCCTGAGAAATCTGAGCACCTGGCTGACATTCCCACGATGCTCCCAGGGGCTGGAATCAAAGTGTGGTACAGCCCAGTACAGCATCCAGCAGGCTCATTTCCAGGTGCAAGGCATTGCAAACCTGTGGGACACTCAGTGTGGACCTCTGTGGCATGGCTGTGCATCTGGAGGAAAGGGAGGCAACTCGTGGTTTGCTGTAATGTGAAAAGCAGTTCTTCCACAACTTTGAGATTTATGTGTTCATTGTGTGTATAAGGAATTGAGAGGAACAATGTGTGATATCAGTTTAAGATATGCCGTAACAAAGACACAATAAAAGTCAGATCAAGCCATAAGTCTTTCATCAAGATTAAAAAGATTAAAATATTAAAAACACTTCAAAGCAGTGACATTATTATTTACTTTAAAATAATAGCTCATTCTTATTTTAGGCAGTTGATGCAACAATGGTACAATACTATAAAGAGTCCAGATGACAAAAAATGTTAGGGTTTACCATGTGTGGAGGAAGTTGCCAAAATATCAACAAATATAAAAATTACAAGTATCAGAGCAGTTCAGGAGATCTGTACAATGGATTTGAGCAATCCTGTCTGCACTGGATTATTTCTACAGAAATAATACTGGAATTTTTCCCCACTAATAGACAGCTCCTATTTGAATTACTTATTGGTTCATATCCTGTGTATGAATTGACATGTTATTCAGACTGAAGATGTAGGAATTAGTTCTACACTTCTCTTGGTGCATTCAGTAAAGCTGATTTTTCATGTGTGTTGCCCTTGAGCAGTGTCTGTCTCTGGCTATCTCTTTGGCTATCCCTTTTCCCATAGCATTGCTTCCCAAGGCCCTCTACGACTTGTGCTCAGGGATTGCCATGTTGACACCCACACAGAAGGGAAAGGAAGGAAGTGGTGGAAGGAAGTGGCAGAAAGAAGGAAGTGGCGGAAGGGAGGAAGGGAGGAAGTAGCGGAAGGAAGTGGCGGAAGGAAGGAAGTGGAGGAAGGAAGTGGCGGAAGGAAGTGGCGGAAGGAAGGAAGGAAGGAAGGAAGGAAGGAAGGAAGTGGCGGAAGGAAGTGGCGGAAGGAAGTGGCGGAAGGAAGTGGCGGAAGGAAGGAAGGAAGGAAGTGGCGGAAGGAAGGAAGGAAGGAAGGAAGGAAGGAAGGAAGGAAGGAAGGAAGTGGCGGAAGGAAGTGGCGGAAGGAAGTGGCGGAAGGAAGGAAGTGGCGGAAGGAAGGAAGTGGCGGAAGGAAGGAAGTGGCGGAAGGAAGGAAGTGGCGGAAGGAAGGAAGTGGCGGAAGGAAGTGGCGGAAGGAAGGAAGTGGCGGAAGGAAGGAAGTGGCGGAAGGAAGGGGCGGAAGGAAGGGGCGGAAGGAAGGGGCGGAAGGAAGGGGCGGAAGGGGCGGAAGGGGCGGAAGGAAGGGGCGGAAGGAAGGAAGGAAGGAAGGAAGGAAGGAAGGAAGGAAGGGCAGCAAGCCAACAGCACTGGTTGATCGTCTTGCTGCAGATGCACAACTGCACAGTTTCCATACTTCCTCTGATACACAAATATTGGCATTTGGAAGAAAGGATGGTCAAAAAGCAATTAAAAGAAGTTCAATTTAATAAAGCTGATAAACTGATCACATTTATTCACACAGCATTAGTAACTTACTGTACTGTCACCTGCTAGAAATTTTTGCAGCCACTTGCACTACTAATAAGAATTTTTGGAATCAGAGCTGAAACTGTAGTTATCATTCACACCCATATTCTCAGAGTAGAAACATCACAGCACTAAAGTACCACTTAATCTCTGGATCTTTACTTTAATTATTCAAATGTTTACCTCACCTGCAATTTACTCCCTTTCCTCTACACCACATAAAATAGATTAAGCTTAGGTACAGGCTAATTATATCTTTTCTTTTGAAACACAGAAAGTTAAATCAAGACATTTGGTTGTGACATTCTTGTCATTTATATTTTCCATAACATGAGAAGAAATAATGTGAACTTCAACAAATACATCTAGTAACTCAAACTCATCAAGCCTCTTGGGGATAAATTTCTATATTTTAAAAAAAGAGTAGCTGACAAATTTCCCCCAAACTGGCTGCAGTAGGTTTATTCCTATTAAAACAAATCAAGTGAAACTGATCAAATCAGGTTGTTTGCTACATTACTGGCTTAAGGAAATGTTATCTGTTTTTACCAAAAGTAATTCTTCAAGTCTCACTACCAATCAAACAAAACTGTGCATCAATGGAGGTGGTAGGAAAGCTAAAGATCAGTGTTTAAATTCAGCAGCTCTCTAGCCTACAGTTCATCCAGAAACCAGCCTGCCTTGCACACAAAATCCATCACTGGACTAAAGGAAGCTAAACTGCACAAAACAGAACATCTTCACAGAGTAATCACTTGAGGAGTGCCTAACATGAGCGTCACAGCAAGGCTGAATGAGAACTACACAGCTGGAAATCGAGTCTTTCCAGTGGGAGGAATCTTCACCCTTATTTCAATTCTTGAAGTCATTGTTGTGCTTAGATGATCTGTGAAATTGTCAGTTTCCAGATTTTAATGGTTGTTAGTGCTGCTTGGATAAAATTCTGCACAATGGCACAAACTCTGCAATGCTTACAAGATACAGAATTCAATATGTATATGTGTATATATATAATTTTACCCAAGATACAAAGGCCCATTTACAGGAGATAATTACTCAGTGGAGTTTCACTACAGAACTAGACTAGGGGAATAACACAGAAAATTAGAGCAGAAAAGTCATCAGATGCAGTTTTGTGCATGTGAGCAGATGAAGGGACAGCAAGCATTACCTGCACCTTCCTGCAGAGCGTGCCTTTAATGATGCAGAAAGTAGTGAAATCACCAATCAGAAAAAAGGGGAAGAATGCTGAAGTTATGATAGATACAGAAAGAAGAACTACTATCCCAATGATTCACTTCTTTTAAAAATTGAAAGAACTGTTTCAAAACAATAAAGTAGAAAGATTTTGACTGTGTGAGCTTTAGGACACCAGTGATAGAAGATCAGTTTATTAAGTACAATGCAATGGATAAAGAAATCGCTCTCTAGAATTCAAACGGCTAATGTTCCAACTGAGCAGAATGTGAGAGATGGAAGAGCTTTCCTTGCTGCAATGTCATGCTTGGTAATTTTAACAAACAAACAAACAAATAAACAAACAAACAAATTGAACAAGAATAGAGCTGAAGTGCCAAAACAGTGAAAGGCAGTAGAGCTTCTGATGGAAGAAATCCCATAGGAATACTATGTGGAAGACTTTGGCAAAGAGGAGTGACACATCACGACAACAGAAAAACAAGCAAACCCTCCCCCTGCAACACAAAACAACAAACCCAACCCCCCAATAATTAGATGGAATTAATAGATCCAGAGAAAGATAAATCCACACAATGTACAGGTCACAGAAGGTGGTAATAGCTGAAAGAAAAAAAGAAAAAATTGAGCACTGCCCTTCTAACCATGTGATGCACTTAAGAAAGGCCAACTATTCCAAAGAGAAGAGGAAATACACTATCCAGGAGTATGTGTTATGGTTTGCCTCCTGTCAACAGGTAAACCCCACACAGCTGCTTGCTCACTCCCCACCAGTGGGACTGGGGAGAAAACTGGAAAGTTAAAAAAACTAGAAAACCTGGGGATTGAGATAAAGATAGGTTACTAGAAAAAGCAGAAATTGCCCATGAAAGCAAAGCAAAACAAGGAATTCATTCCCTGCTTCCCATGACAGCAGGTGTTCATCCATCTCCAGGAGAGCAGGGCCACCTCTTGTGTAATGGTGACTTGGGAAGACAAACACCATAGCTTCAAACATCCCTCCCCTTCCTGCTACTTCTCTCCACTTTTTCTACTGAGCATGGCAGTCAAGAATGTCCCTTGGGTCTGCTGGGTTCAGCTGTTCCAGCTCTTCCAGCTCCCTGTGCACCCCCAGCCTGGTTGCAGATGTGGTTGGTTGAGAAGAAGAAAAAGCCTTGGCTCTGTGTGAGACCTGCTTGGCAATAACAAAAACATCCCTGTGTTATCAACACTGTTCAGAACAAATCCAAAACACAGCCCTACTGGGAAGAAATTTAACTCCATCCCATGCAAAACCAGTGCAGTATGGAAATACCTACCTCTGTTTAGAGCTCCTCCTCTCCATTCAGGACATGGATATTCCAGTGTTTGTGTGTCAACAGGTACATCATGGTGTACCAGATCTGCATATTTCATGTCAGCTCAATGGGTGTCAATTGTTTTTGGCAAGCTGCCTCCTCAATGAAGATTTATACAAGCTCTGATTTGTGCACTGATCAAACCATGATGGTCAGTAAAAACAGAGGTTTCTGCTCATTTATTATTTACCTGTGATGTTCTTTCCATTACTGGCTGCAGTACTAGTGCCAGATGAGTTTCATGAAGTGCTGCATGTCATCAGGAAAAGGCTTCACTGATAACAAAACTCACCTGCCATATGAGCTGAGCTTTGCAGTATGGCAAACACATTAGAAAATTTCACAGCCTAAACACAGTGTGGCACAGGCAATTACTTGGGAAAAAAAAAAAGGAAAAGAGCACCTCACCTTTCTAAAGCACCCAGAAGGCAAGCTGTTAAGAAACTAGAAATCACCCCCAGCTATGTGAGCCTGTAATTGAAGTGCCTGAGGCTTTTTACTCCTGGGCTACCCAAGGTCTTGGAGCCCTGTTTACCATGAGAAAATATCTACAGAGACCAGCCATGAACTGATCTGGGCCTGTAACTAGGGTTCACATTGCGTGGTACAGAGCAGGCAGAATAACAGAACCATTTGTTTGCCTTCAGGAAGTGCCTGGCCTGGACCTTCCTTCTCTGTGAAGTGAAACTGTGCCATCAGCAAATAAGCCCTCAGGAAACTTCCAAGAGGCATCTGTTGTGATTTAACCTCATCATTACAGTACGATCCACAGCTGTCACATCAATGCCCAGTTGATCTAGTTTTAGGGTACCACCTTATTATCTTGCAGATGCCTGTAAGCAACACCATACTATTGCAACAGCTTAGCAGAACACAGAAAGAGAGTGAGACAGGAGAAAACAGAATTTTTTTGTCTGACCCCAAAGTTCAGCTTTCAGATGTGACTGCTGCGATTGATTTTCAGCCCCCTCCATAGGGGGAAGACTGAGTAAAATGATTACACACCTTCTCTCAGCATTTTTCCTCCTAGAATGAAGAAAATACAGTAGAAAAATCACTTATTTAGGTGTACAAAGAGAAGAACTGAGAATAGATTCAGGCAAACCCTGTCCTGTCTCCCCCCTCTATAGTTACTTGTAGGCACTTTCTTTCATACAGTGTATTTTTCTGAGGTTTTATGTTATCATTGCTAAATAAATGGTGACCCAATATTTACATCAGTAAGTAGCTCTGAGATCTTTGCAACTTTTACAGCATTCCTGTAGGAGTGTTCTAGACCAAAGCAGGCTGTTCCACCTGCAGTGGACTTTTGCTACATCAGAACCCATTGCATTCCTCTCTTGTGCCTGCAGCTGCTATTTTGGTTAACAAGATATGCTCTGACATAAAATAGCCTGAAGAGTAACATTGTGCTTTTGCAAAGGCAGGGGGCTTGATGCTCAATTTTGTGAAGAATAACTTCCCAATTAACAGTTTTAGTGGAACACAACAAAAATTATCAGCTCTTCTTAATCCCTCCTGAAAAGAAAGTTTCTATATGCCTATGTAACAATTGCCAAAACCAGCTGAGGACTCTTTCCCACCTTGTGTGGCAGGTATACATGTGGCTGTCCAACTGCAAAGTGTGTGGGATGCACAGTCTCTGTGCAGCCCCCAAATTTAGCACATCCATTTAGATATTCTCTAGACATCTTCTACACTAGATATATTCTACACAAACAAGAAATTGTGAATTAAGGAATTAAGTGCAAGGTTGTCTAGATGTCAATTCCTTGACCTGAATTACCTAGAGGTTCTGAAGGGTGTTCAAGCAGGCACTTGGCTTTGAACTCTGGTGGACATTTGTGCTGGGCAGTAGACATGGATGGTGTTTTCAATGTAGGATGTATAAATGTGTCAGACAGCAAGCTGTTAGTGGTGATCAGCAGATTAGGGACCCTGTCTATGTCACCTAGGAAAAATTCATGCCTTTTGTTGGTCCACAGAGAAAAAAAATCGCTGTTTCCTATCTGGTGTGTAGGGATAGAGAGCACTTCCAGTACATGTGGAACCACAATCTTCAAAACAATATATATTTTTAGTAGATTCTAAGTTTTCCTTGTAGCCTTTCAATCCTTTTTTTTTTCATTAAAAAAGAGGGAGACAGACTTTTTGCAGGGGCACTTAATGATAAGACAAGGGGGGGATGTTTTTAAACTAAAAGAGAAGAGATTTAGCATGGGTGCTAAGAATAAATTCTTTACTGAGGGAGTGGTGAGACACTGGCACAGGCTGCTCAGAGATGTTGTCATTGCTCCCTCACTGAAAGTGTTCAAGGCCAGGTTGGATGGGGCTTTGAGCAACTTGGTTGCTGTTGGGGTTTGGAACCAGGTGATCTTTGAGATCACTTCCAACCCAAACTATGATTTTAGTATTCAGTGATTCACTAGATGTATTCCCAAGATAACCAAAAAGAGCTTTGTCTTTTTTCAGCTGTGCTAGGCTGGCACTGAATTACAGCAGAGGCAGTCCTCACTCTTGACAAAAGCTTGTAAGGAAGCTGGGATGCCTCACAGCAGGTTAAGCTGGCCATGAAGCACCTAGATTTACCCTTTACCTTGGCCAGCTAAGTATATGGTAAATCAGACTACACACAGAGATTGGAGTATCTAGAAAAGAACTGAAACTTATACCCATCAGCTTTCTACCACAGCATAACCAGCACCTCTACCCTGGGGAAGAAAGTACTTAAAGAATGTGGTTACATGGTGATTAAAATGCAAAATTCAATTCTATGGCAGGTTTAGAACTCAACTGGACAAAGATTTGATAACAAGGTCATGTTAACAAAAAGATAAATTTGATGGCTCCTGTCCTGGAAGGGTGGAAGTGGGGCTTGAAGTCAAAGCTTTCCTGGTCAAGACATTTCTGGGAACAAAGGCTTTGTGCATGTAACATTGCTCAGATTTGCAAAGCACCTGGTCTGCAGCAAGTGACTGCCACTACAGTCCTGGAGTTCAGCCCTGGCACCAGCAGCCATGCACAAACCAGCCTGGCAGACAAAGCTGTGTGTGAAAATCTGGCAGGCAAAGGGCTCCTGATGCAGATTTTAAGTTGTCACTAATTACAGAAACATTTTTTCTATCCCTGTTACATCCAGAGCACATATTACAGGAGATAATTGCTTCTGGAATGCAATTAGGCTGTAAAATTGTTATATTAAAAGCAATGCATTAATAAAATGTTTATTCTGGGCTTTGATACAGCGATAGCTTTCTGGAAAAAGGAATTGCTCTGTGTTGAATGCTGATGTACATACATATATGTTCCTTTTTTTTAGGAAAGAATTTAGTGACTGGTTCCCAATAAGCTGTGATAATTGTCTGTTTTCTACTGTGATCTTTCTATTGCTCCACCAACTGAGTCTTTCCTCAGCAGTGTGAGTATATTTGATCCAAGCTGCACTGCAGGAAAAAGATAAATACTTGTTCTGGTTAAGAAGAGTGGAAATGCACAGCATTTTCTACTGATATTGAAGATCTGCTTTATTATTTTTTAGCAGGAAAAAAATATCTGCTTAGAAACATGACTCATATTGCAGGCAAGGAGTAGTTTAGAGCTGGCAGCTTCCCTCCACTTAGTGCTGTTCACTGTGGAACAAAGGAGAAACATGAAATTCTCACTCCCAGTTTCTCAGAAGAGGGCAAATGTGGCATTAGGTCTCAGCTGAGCCCTCAGTAGCACTTGGGTCTCAAATCCATCAATGCATTAAAGTAGATATCACTTAAGCTGGGAAAGCAGAAGGAGGAGAAAACGGAGGAGGAAGAAATGGAGGAGAAGAAGAAAAAGGAATTATTTGTGTAGCCATTGAGGAATGTCACTGTGATACAATTAGCAGATGTATCTCTCTGCTCTTAGCTAGAGGAGTATTTTAAAAGGAACTAAAAGACGCTGTAGAAAGTATGAGGAGTAGAAAACATGTTGCATATTTGATAAGAACAGGGAATGATGTATTTAGCCTAAAAAAATTTCAATCTTTCATTTTCCCAGAAGAAGGACTAATGCAGGCATTATTATTTTAATAGGATTTTTTAAAAACTTGTTGTTACTGAGTAAATATGTATTTCTAAAGACTGTGAAATAACTATAAGAGGAATGACTAAGAGTAATGACTTCAAGGTGCTAGCACAGCCTCTTCTATCTCTCCTTCACACACTGTTGCTCTGGTCCCCACCATATGCTGTTCACACATTCTGTCTTAAGCCAAAACACAGTGTCTCATTGAGACACCGGCCCAACAGGCCAGGAAAGGACTTTCCTGCACAGTCTAATGATTAGCCCCAGCTAAGCTGCCCAGGTGTGGGCATATCAGTGCCTCTTACAGAGCTGTGCAGACCACAGCATGCTGTCTCTTCCAGCATGCCCAGTCAGTGCCCTGTGGCGCAGAACTCCTGCTCCCATTGCAGTTTCCTTGGTGTTTTCCAGTGTCAGCTGTGTTGGATTTCCCAGACTGCTTACCATGCTGCTATTTATTTGCCAGAGCTGGAATAATTTCAGTCCTAGCTGAGTCAAAAGCTTCACTGAAGCATCTCTGCTCCAGCTGGGTCCTCAGTGGAGAATAAGCACAACAGGTAGAATTTCATCGGCAACCCACACAAAGCTCCCACAGAAAGCAAAGGTACTTTCTGGGATACATTGTAGAGTCTGCCTAGTGAGGAAACCTGTGATAAATATAACAACAAATTGCTGCTTAATGAGTAAGACTTCATTTGGCAGAAAGGATTCTTCCACTGACTTCATTGGCATAAACACTGAAGGTGTGGGAAGCCTTGTAATGGAGACGGTGAGGAAGGCGGGGAGGAAGGCTGGGATGGGTCTGTGGTCTAGCAGCAAATAGCCAAGCACATCCTTCAATGTTTTCATAACCTGAATAAGTTCATGCATTTTCATAGAAGGACAGGAAAATGCCTAAAGCAAACACAGTCTTTACAATGTGACAGATGCAGAGGAATAAAATGTGTTTACTGCATATTATTCCTATAGGAAATAAATGCACTTCTACAGAAAGAAAATGGTACTGCAAATATTTTCTATGGCAAGTCCATACAGAGCAACTGATTTTGAATGGCAAGATTTATTTAAGGGGGAAAAAACGGAAGTTAGCAAGAGGTCTTGTGTGAGAAGGACTGAGCAATGTTGTATTTAGAAAATAGATGCTAAAGATGCTAAAGAAGAGATGAACCCACCACTGCTCCTAGTTATGACGCAGTTGGCTAGTGGCTTGGGAAATCTCATTTCTTGCAGGTTGAAGTGGAACCAAGGGGTGACATTTTCTCTTCAGTGGGGAAGTCTGTGCAGAGCAGGTGAAGCTGCCACACAGTGCCTGGTGTCCTTGCAGACATCAGTGTCCTTCCCTGCTCTCAGGCAGTTTGCTCTGTTTGCACTTGGTTGGCATGAATACAGATTGACAGCACGCATTCCAGGTCTGTGTGTTGTGGAAGGCTGAAATAATAGCACATAGGCCTGAAAAACAGGAAATCTAATTACTGGAATGTTGCAATTAATATAATAGGTGATTGAGACTTCACCTGGTAAACAGCTAGATAATGAGCCAATGAGGAGCATGTCTGGAGTTCATCAAAGGGCTGTCTGAGGCCTCCACAGGGCACCTGAGGTATTTTATGACAAAGACATCCAAATATAGCACTTCAGGATCTACAGCATAAACTGAACACATGGTGCTGCTAATGACAGGTGCTGGAGTACATGCTTCACCTAAGGATAAAATAATTACCTGGTTAGAAACACGTGCTAAATGCATGCTAGATGGTAACAACAAAAAGACATGATGCAAAGCATCAAGGATTCATTAAACCCAAGTCCTGCTGAGCCAGCGATGTAGACTGCTTTGATGGCACTCGCTTCCTTCACCAAAACCCAAGTGCTGCAGGTTGCTCAGACATGGCAGGACATCAGTGCCCAGTGCCCAGTCAGCTGGTTCCTTGCATCTCTGGTAGGCAAGTGGGGATCCCATCCCAAAAACCTCAAAGCCGTGCAGCTTTGGCTGTCTCCTCCATAAAGCACCTCAGGTGGAGAGGGAAAGGAAAGGGGCTGCAGGGGAGGGAGGGACCTGCCCTGCCTTGACCTGGTACAATTAGTCACTGCTGGGGCAGCTCATTTCCGCCAGCGGGTGTGAGAGGAAGGAGTGGAGGACTGAGCTGGAAAAACACACAAAGGCAGAGCTGTGCACAGCCAGACGGGGTTAATCCCAGTGGGACTTAGGCTTCTTCCCCTGCCTGCACCCCCAGAAACTTCAGAAAACTCTGACTACAACACATGCATACAAATAAAGACACATAAATAAATATAAACACACATGCACAACAAAGAATTATTTATGCAGGCACAGCAGAAGAGAATTTTTGCAACAATATGAGCTCTGGTGTCAGAGTCAGAGCTGCCAGGGCACAGCCACATCACGCCCAGGACAGCATCAATCTGCCCAAGGGGATTTTGGTGAAATACAGGCTTAGACCATGGTAAAGCAATAGGGTGTTTGTTGCCAGGGATATAGCTTTGTCTTTGAGAGGCAGAAAAAGAAAAAAAAGAAAAAAGAAAAAAAAAAGAAAAAGAAAAAGAAAAAAAAAGAGGGTATAGTTTGATTAACCCCAAAGCTGCTGGAGCAAAGAGGTCTGCTCAGACCCTAGCAGACGGGCTGCTGGCCTTGGGGGCTGAATGCCCAAATTCTTGCAGTGAATGTGTTAGACTATTGCTTTCTTTCCTCCTGGAGATGTTCCCCAGTGCCTGGATGATTCAGTACCTGCCTGATGGCAGCTGGGGAGACAGATGGCTCTGGGTGCTCACCTGAGGCACAAGCACTGAGTTCAAAGCTGCGTCCCAATTAACAGGAGCCAACAGAGAGTGGAACTGCTCCACTCCAGATCCCTCATTCTGCAGCTGGGGCAGAGAAGGACTCTGCACTGTCATCTGCTCACCCTCCACTACCTTTCCCCTGTCAGACTCTGAAGTTTGGTGTTCCATCCTCCCGTGGTGCAGGAAGACAACTGGAGAGCTGGAAGAAAAGGCACAATGTGAACAGCATGTATTTTAGAGGATTTACATTCCAGTAAGGAAAACTTGACACAAAGTTTTCCTTACACTTCATTGGTACACTTCATTGCATAAAAGTAACCTTAAAAGTCTTTCAGTAAAATAATGTAAGAAGGAATTTGAGGCACAGAGATAAATTTAAAACACAGTACGTTATACTTAGTCTGTTACCCTGTTCTTTCTCCCTAAAGGGTTAAAACAATTTTTTTTATGAGAGGAAGAAGGTTAATATAATTTGTGCTAGAAATTATTATTACTATGGCAGAGAAATCAGGGCAAGTATTTTTGTTCATGCCCACGTTTTAGCACGACAATTTACTTTTCTAATG